>NC_060139.1:390038257-390338257 GCF_021461385.2 Schistocerca piceifrons | reverse complement strand
AAAGTAGTTTAAATGAGTTCGTCTAGAAGGTTAATTGTAGCAGGTATTGGTGAGGAATGGTTCAAATGGCTCAGAGCACTATGGGACTTAACATCTGACGTCATCAGTCCCCTAGAACGTAGAACTACTTAAACCTAACTAACCTAAGGACATCACACACATCCACGCCCGAGTCAGGATTCGAACCTGCGACCGTAGCGGTCGCGCGGTTCCAGACTGAAGCGCCTAGAACCGCTCGGCCACATCGGCTGGCATTGGTGAGGAAACTGACAGCTTAAGAGGGTATATTGTATAGGATGGCACTATACTAGTCGAAAGACTAAAGTTATACGAGGGCGTGCTGTAAAGTAATGCCACCGAATTTTTTATTCTGTTCTGAATATCGGTTGAAGTATTACATGTCATGTATATTACTCGATCGACTTTCCCGCTTGGCTTACGCATTTTGCAACCTTCTGCCGCCAGAGAGGCTTGAATTGTAGCGTGTAACATGACAGCGTGTAACGCTTCGAATTCGAAGAGTTCGTCCTTAAGGCTAGGCGCAAATTGAGACGCGTATAGCGCGTGTGGCGCGACGCAGCGCAGCGCAGCGCGTGTTTTTGTAACATCACATGTTCAAATGGGAACGCGCAAATTGCGACGCGACGCGACTGGGACGCGACACGCGCCTGCGCCAGGTCGCGCGGCGTTGTGGTTGAGGCACAGTTTCTCGTGCCGCGCGTCGCGCTTGCCTCGCTAGCACCGAGGGAAATTTGAGGCGGGGAGCGGAAAAGTAGCACGGCCATATGCTCACATCGGAACGGCGCATATGAGCAGTGGTAATATTGCCCATACGATAAATTTTGCCTTACTGTGTACTGAATTTTATTGCCTTTGGGTAGTATTTCGTTTTTCGCCATTTAAACGCTCCAGCTTTCTTCGTTAGCACGTTATACTTTTCTGTTACTTATATGTGCATAGTTTTGTTTTGTTTTTCTTCTGTCAAGAAAAATGTATACTTCAGTAACTGATGAGGCATTGGCCACTGGAATTGCACCATATTGCCTCCACGATGTTTTCAGATCGCAAGAAGGGACAGAGGGTAGTGAATAAGGAAGCAAGGAATTTTATAAAATCATGTGATTAAGAATCAAGGCAGGAAAGTAAAGCAAGGTTATCTTCTCGCTGCCTAGTAAGCTAGCGTATCTGTACGATCTGTTACAAAAATTTAGAAAGGGATAATCTCCACAGGTGTGATCTCTTTGTGTATCTGGTAAAAAGCGTCCAAAATCTGAAGTATAGAAGTTTCACTGTGAATACTCTGATATGGATGTAATAATGTAATACGAGACACTGTACTACATGCATGTGAGCAACATATTTCCACTGCAAGCTAGAAACAGTCGAAAAGCAGTCACAAATAACAATGTTTTAATTGGTTCGCCGTGATGAGTACAAGCATTTCAATTGTTGCATGGACATTATCAGCATTAATAAACTAATTATACAACAACAGGCTACACAAATGAAGAAAACGGTCGGTATTATTACGAAAGTAGGAATATCCTAAAAGAGTGTTATGATTAGATATATTTAATTTGTTGAAATGTGCTGCTGACAAAGGCAGATCTACTTTCATGACAATGTTTTTCGAACTCCATCTCACAAGGCACACATGGCTAGCTTGTGCATTCCTGTCGCGCACATTATCCTCCGCTGCTGACAATACACTGACCATTGCGTTGTGCGACAGATCAATTGTTTATTTTTCCCAATCACAACTATTTTATTCGCGATCACGCATTGTCAGTTTGGCAAGCCCTAGGTGAGTAAACAGTATCTGGCATGTGCCTATCATTCCGCCTGAAGGAACGCTCGTCACTATTTTAATACTGCTAAGATCAAGAGAAGGAATAAAATCCTTTGGTAAGTTTCCATTCCAGTCGCTCAGTGTTAAAAATACGATGGGTTACGGGGATTCCACCAAAATTCCAACAGAATTGCCAATCTGTTTTTGTGTGAGTTGTTAACTTTTTCTCATTCGCAGAAGCATCACCATTTATGAGTAAAGGCCACATTTCTCTTGGTGACTGGTTTAATTGTATTTCCTTTGTCACAATGTAATTTGCCAAACTCATCCCACATCAGCTATAGAGACGGAGGGCCTCATTAAACAAGTCATTGGCAATCACAGAGCTCAATAGCTTACGAAAAACCTTGCAGTAACATAAAAGAAGAAATTTCATGTTTATTTTCATACTAGGAAGCTCTTGTTTCGCTAGCCGTCGATAACTCTTAAAAAATTGCAGTCACTGGAGTGAAATAAATAAAAAAGAAGTATAAGTAGTAATATATCGCCACAGATAAGAAAGTTCCGTGTGTTTAATAATTGGCAAAATACTCTCCTCCCTGTGTGCTATCATTCGCCCAACTTTCGTTTCGATGTCTCGAGCGGTTTAGGAGATATGAGAAATGTTGCGAGTATTTCATTCTCGTGGGCGTGAGATCGGAAGTGAGCGCGCTACGTGGGATCAATTTTCTCGAGATCGGAGGCAGATAGAGATCTCCTCCCAAGTCTAAACAAAAATTCAGCATGTTAGCTGAATTTCATACGCAGCAACATATGGTGTAACACGCACCAAACGCAAAATCATAGCGACCCCTAATTTTCGTTGCAAACTTTTTGAGTTTTGCGTAGTGTCTCACTAAAATGTGTACATCACAATAAGAATGGTCATTAGCGAGGTGATGGGCACTTCGTCACGAAGCTGACACATAAACGCTACAAGTAAGGCAGAAATCATATATTTTCAGAGAATAGTTTCTGTAAAATCATTTGAGAAAGATAAGAGGTTGCGCGCGCTTCGGTTCAGTCAGCTCAGAGCGTCGCCAGTTGGCGCGTGCGAAGTATGGTGTACGCGTCGCAATATACGGTGGACCCGCGCGACCGTGCGGCACGTGCGTGTCGCGCTGTAGTCTAGTGTCACGTCACACGTGCTATACGCTTCTCAATTTGCGCCTAGCCTTAACATGGCGCCCTCTCTGCTTCAGAACGACCCGTTCGAGCGCAGCGACATTTGCAACAATCCGATGCCTTCGGTTCATTGTTACCGATCATCCTCCATGTAGTTCCGGCTTAGCCCCATCCGATTTTCATCTCTTTCCAATGTTTAACGAACACCTTCGAGGACTTCACTTATAGTGATCAAGCGGTGCAAGCGTAAGTGAGGTTGTAGCTCCCTCGAGGAAGTCAAACATTCCACAGTGACGGTATCAACAAATTGGCCTCTCATTGGGAGAAGTGTCTTCGATGCCAGGGTGACTATGTTGGGAAATAAATATGTAGGTATGAAGAATTTAAAAAGCTTTAAGAGTTCTCACATAAAAGATTTGAAGGCATTACTTTTCGGCACGCCTTCGTAAGAATGAACCTCTTCCGTTAGAAGTATATTTCAACGTCATTTGAGCGAAGGAGTGTTGCAATCATTCTGCAATGAAGACTGAGGTAATTATTAGCACTAGTGATAATAAAAACCATCTCAAAACGCTAAAGCTCATAGTCTCCAGGTCGTAAAAGAGTCAGAACTATTTACCGGAAGTAATTGTGGCTCCTTGTGCAGAGAAATTTTTCCTTTTTTCGAAAAGAGCACTGTTACAGACATCCGAATATAGGTGAAACTGAACCACGGAACTACCATTTCTGTATCACTCACATATTATTACTGGAAATACTTCGGCCTACTTGTATAAATGTCAATACCACGGCAATCAGTATGTGTTATGAAAATGATCATGGAAAACTCGAGTTCATACTCGTTCAGTGGGCTAAAATATAAAGAAAAATGTTCAATTATCTAAATTTTTATAGGATATTGGAGTGATTCTTGATGGCTAATTTAAATTATCTGACTATTCACAAATATATAGCTTTCTTTTTTTCACTTACAACATAGACTTTCATGTTTTATTCATGTCACACTCTCTTCTTCTGTAACTACTAGATGCACATATTATAGGTTTCTTCCAAATTATAGGTCGTATTTAAACATTCACTGCATATGTGCACTGTAGCACACTGCACACAGTCTTGTTCACACATGCTTTAAGACTGATTGAGGGATTATGGGAGCTGTAGAAGGTGAGAGTAGAGTGGGGTGTTGGGGTGGGAATGGAGGGAGGGTTGGTATTAGGATGCACTGTGTGTGTGCGGGGGGGGGGGGGGGGGGGGGAGGGGGAGGGCGTGCGTGCATGTTTGTGTTTTGTGTGCATTTGAAACTTTTATTTATTATTTTTATCTAATGTTTAGTTTTGTTTGTGGTAAATGGTGAATTAGTTTGAGTATCGATATATTGTTATTGCTCTTTCGATCACTGAGCATATCTTCATTTTTATTTATGGGGATCTGTATGAATTATTCTTCCTGCACAGTGAGCATTCCCCTTTTGATGTTATGGCATGGGACTGACATGTCTGTTTTTATCCAATGTGGTGGTGGTTTTCTTTTGTTAGATGTTCTGCATATGTGGAGTAGGCACATTCATTTTTCAACACTTTTGTATGTTCTTTCTACCTGATAGCACTATTTCTTGCAATCTTCCCAATACATCTAGGTTTGCTACCATAACATGTCAACTCATATATTCCTGAACAGCTGCAACTATCCTTTCCTTCTATCACAGTTTTTAATTTCCTTAGTGTTGTGCTATTTGTCTGGAAGAATATATTAATTTTATGTTTTTTTTTGAAAATGTTACTAACCTTGTGTGTGAGTTGTTTGTGGTGTGTGATGGTGTACAATTTTGTTTTCATGCTGAAGGGTGAATTTTCTGGTGTGAGCGTGTACTTTGTGTTACGGCATGTGTTGGTACATCAGGTTTGTTTTTAGTTTTGCATCTCCTGTTTGTATTTTAATTTCAGTGGCGTCATTTAGCTTGTATACTGTCTTACTATTGTATCTATTGTTTTATACTGTATTGAGGATCATGTTTAGTTCTTCTTGATAGTTCTTTTTGCTTAAACGTCTTCTGTACCATATGTCTAATGGCTGTCTTTTTTGTGAATGTACATGGTGATTTCTTATGTATCATCATGTCTGTATCTGTTTCCTTTCTGAAGTTTTGTCTCTGATAGTTTTTGTGATTTTGAGATCGAGATCGTGCCTTGTTTTTTTCTGTTTCCATTGTGAAGTAAGTGTTGAGTTGTATGTTATTTATCTGCCTGTGTAAACTATTTATTTGTTACTGTGGTTCATCTATGAAGTATATATCATCTACATATCTGTACTAGTATATTTTATATTCTTTTGTTTCCATTATTCGTGCAGAAATTCTA
The DNA here is from genome assembly GCF_021461385.2 of Schistocerca piceifrons. Taxonomy (NCBI): domain Eukaryota; kingdom Metazoa; phylum Arthropoda; class Insecta; order Orthoptera; family Acrididae; genus Schistocerca; species Schistocerca piceifrons. Next base: position 390,332,947 of record NC_060139.1, on the reverse strand, counting down.
TTTTCTATATGATTCATTAGGATATTTACTTGTGTGCAGATCTGTATTTAGAACTCCTGACGTCCTTGGCAAAAAAAGCATTGATCCTCCCCCTGGCCTGAAATACATACATTTATTAAAGGTTGCCTACCGTGTGGGCACGCTTTTGTTTGTGTAATACTTAACTATGAGATGGAAAGTGCAAACACAAAAACTTAACAAAGTGTCATCTACAAAATAAATGCAAATACTGTAATTGTGCTTTTATTAAAATTAAATAGGAACAACTTGCATTACGTTTACAAAGGTACCAGGGGAGCAAAACACTGATTATTTAAATAGCAAAGGTTTTTCTTCCTTGCATTGTCATTTACAAAACAAGTTCATGGTCTCTCTATAGCCCAATGTCACTGTCAAGTCTGATACAGTAGCAAGGACACCAAAATAACTAAGACGAACTTGTTTCTAGAGTGTCTTCAAATAATTTTTTATGCGTCTTACAGCGGAAAATGGCCTTTCTGTTGAGAAACTGGAAGCAGGAGTACTCACGCATATGTTCAAACTTGGATAAATACATATACTGTATTTGCCATCTTTTCGATTCTTGCACGGTTCTGGAAGAGAGCATGGCTCATTTTCGTTCTTACATAAAAAATGTAGCTCTTGAAAAGTAAATATTCAAGCACAAAGGCTGAGTTTTCGACATCTGAACTGAAGATCTGCTAAGGCCTGGACCACACTTCCTGGATTTCAAGTGAACGTAGCTTCTTCAGCTCTGACAAATATATATATAGATCACTGAAGTTCTTCTAAGAAGAAATTCTCTTGGTAAGTTCTTTGGTCAATTCTTCCAAAACCAAGAAGAAAGAAAACTGCATCTCAACTGATTCATTAGTTTCTTCAACGTTCGATCAGATCCATCAAAGAATTTTTTGTTTTTCTTATTTCATTTCTTATCCTGAACGCCACTTTGTTGAATTTTAGCAATATTGCAAAGAGATTAAAATTTTTGCTGACTTAAACCGGTAATTTCATATACCATTTTAATTTATTTCAAGAAACCAGCTAAGGAATTCTACAACTACAGAACGGTAGCCATATCCATACTTACTCCTTGTAATTGCTTAATTACAATAATGAATATGTGAAGAATAGTCATAGAAGATGTTTCAAAAATATGGAATTTATTGGATCTAACACATCAGAATAAAAAAGTGACTGACGTGTAGCTGTTTACAGGGATGCTACCATAGCAACAGGCAATCAGAGAACGCTCTTGGCTGTCCCTCACTTTCCATTCACCGTTGTCAAATCTATCTGTTACTGCAGTAGCGGCTTCGTTGTCGGTTTCATGTTCGCGGCGGAACAGTCGTGTGGTACGTTTTGTTGTGTACTTTGTTTCCCTGGCGGCGATTTTATTTTGCGCTATAGAGTGTCTGAAGCTTGCAGCGTGAGTGTGCAAAAAAGTTCAGCGATAGAAGTGTGGGTGCTGAACGGAAAGTTCAGCGATCTGCCCATATTTTGCGTGGTCAGACGCTTGAGTTTGTGTGCTCTGTGCGGGAGTATTTCGGGAAGGAGAGTGACAATTGTATCACTCTATTTGCTTCTAATGAAAGTAGCCGAAAGAACTACAGACGCTTTGAAGATACATAAAAAAATCGTCATCAAAATTTGTAAGGAGAAATACTGTGCACAAGGGGAAGAGCGTGGTTCATTCAAACTGCGGACACCCGGTAAAAAGAGAACCACGGGTAACGAACTTACACTCTTTTCAACAAGATGCTGTTCGTCGTCACATATATGGATATTACAAGAGAAAAGAATTTCCAACTATGAAAAAGCCGTGCGTTGCTCTTCGCGAGATAGAGTTAATGCAGTGGCAGCGAGACGTCTTTGTTAACGGCTATCAGAGCCCTCGGCTTTTGGTACAAAAAAAATAAGTGGACAGGAAATTATAATGGAGAGAGGTGGCATCAAAGCGTGACGTCGATTTTTAAGGAATATCGTTAAAGTGCCGTTTGAAGACATTGTGTGGCTCGACGAAACCTGGATAAACGCTGGCCATTCTGTCAGAAAAGACTGAACCGATGACAGCATATGTGGAAGTTCTGCTGTTCCAGTGGGAAATGGAGCAAGAATTATTGTCTTGCATGCTAAAACTGCATCTGGTTTCGTACCTGTCTCCTTGTTTACAAATCGAGGAAAACAAGTGACTACAACGAGAAGGTGAACCACGATAATTTTCTGAACTGGTTCAAAGGGCATCTATTAGAAAACTTAAATCGGCCGTCTGTCATTCTAATGGATAAGGCCCCCTGCCATTCAGTTATTAAAGATAAAGCTCCCACAATGACAACGAAAAAAGCCGACATTGTTGACTGGTTGAAACGCCACATTGTCAAAATGCAGGACGATTTATGTAAGGCGATGCTCTTGGAAACAGTGAAAAAAATTTAAGCCACAGTTTCAACAGTATGTTGTGGAAGAGGTAGCTTAAGAATGTGGCCACAGGGTTCGTAGGCTTCCACCGTACCACTGCCACGTCAACGCCATAGAAATGATTTGGGCACAGATTAAATACACGCTTCAAAAAAAGTTCTGCATCACCTCGGTTCCGAGAGTCACGGAACCTGTTCAGAGAATTGAAATAGAGACCAACATAAACATCATTTCCGCCCTCTTTGTTGCTCATGAAAACCACACATTGCATGTTGTACCACCAAATAGCGAGACCTTCGGAGGTGGTGGTCCAGATTGCTGTACACACAGGTACCTCTAATACCCAGTAGCACGTCCTCTTGCATTGATTCATGCCTGTATTTGTCGTGGCATACTATTCGCTAGTTCATCAAGGCACTGTTTGTCCAGATTGTCCCACTCCTCAACGGCGATTCGGTGTAGATCTATCAGAGTGGTTGGTGGGTCACGTCGTCCATAAACAGCCCCCAGGCATATTCGATAGCGTTCATGTCTGAAGAACACGCTCGCAACTCTAGTCGAGCGATGTCATTATCCCGAAGGAAGTGATTCACTAGATGTGCATGATGGGGGCGCAAATTGTCGTCCATGAAGACGAATGCCTCGCCAATATGCTCCCAATGTGGTTGCACTATTGGTCGGAGGACGGCATCCACGTATCGCACAGCCGTTACGGCGCCATCCATGACCACCAGCGGCGTACGTTGGCCCCACATAATGTCACCCCAAAAAATCAGGGAATCTCCACCTTGCTGTACTCGCTGGACAGTGTGTCTAAGACGTTCGCCCTGACCAGGTTGACTCCAAACACGTCTTCGACGATTGCCTAGTTGTAGGCAAATGCGACACTCACTGGCGAAGAGAACGTGATGCCAATCCTGAGCGGTCCATTCGGCATGTGGTTGGGCCCATCTGTACCGCGCTGCATGGTGTCGTGGTTGCAAAGATGGACCTCGCCATGGACGTCGGGAGTGAAGCGCACCATACAGCCTATTGCGCACAGTTTGAATCGCAACACGACGTCCTGTGGCTACGCGAAAAGCATTATTCAACATGGTGGTGTTGCTGTCAGGGTTCCTCCGTGCCATAATCCGTAGGTAGCGGTCATCCACTGCAGTAGCAGCCTTTGAACGGCCTGAGAGAGGCATGCCATCGACAGTTCCTTTCGCTCTGTATCTCGGCCATCTCCGAACATCGCTTTGGTTCACTCCGAGATTCCTGGATACTTCCCTTGTAGAGGGCCCTTCCTGGCACCAAGTAACAATGCGGACGCGATCGAACCGCGATATTGACCGTCTAGACATGGTTGAACTACAGACAACATGAGTCGTGTACGTCCTTCCTGGTGGAATGATTGGAACTGATCGGCTGTCGGACCCCCTCCGTCTAATAGGCACTGCTCATGCATGGTTGTTTAAATCTTTGGGCGGGGTTAGTGACCTCTCTGAACAATCAAATGGGCTGTGTTGTGATACAATACCACAGTCAACGTCTGTCTTTAGGAGTTCTGGTAACCAGCATGATGTAAAAGTTTTTGTTGTTTGTAGAATTTCCCGGTCAAAATTACGGAAAGTAGAGCTCTGAGAACCGTTACATTCACTAAGTCATAGTGTTAGAATACATGTTCCAAAGTCCTACTGTAAATCGACGTTAGTGATATGGATCTGTAATACAGTGCATTACTCCTATTTCCTTTCTTGAGTATTTGCGTGACCTGTGCAACTTTCCAGTCTTTAGGTACGGATCTATCGCCGATTGAGCGGTTGCATGTCACTGCTAAGTACGGAGCCTTATCAGCGTATTCTGATAGGAATGTAATTGGTATACAATCTGGACTGGAAGACGTTCTTAATTAAATGATTTGAGTTTCTTCTCCAGTCCAAAGATACCGACTTATACGTTATTGGGTTTGAAGCCTGTTCATTATTCAAATTTCAGGATATTTACTGCGTGTTCTTCGGTGAAGGAATTTCGAATAACCGTATTTATTAAGTCCGCTTTCACTGTCACTGTCGTCGGTAACGTTACCATTGCTGTGCAATCGGAGTAATGACTACGTTTTGCCGCTGGTGTACTTCGTATACAACCAGAAACTCCTTTTATTTTCTGCCAGATTTCGAGACAGTTTCGTCGTGGAAAACACTGAAAGCATCTACTAGTGAAACTCACGCTAAATTTGGAGCTCCTGTAAAATACTGCCAACATTGGAAATATTATGATGTTTTAAAGCTGGTATGCTTTTTTCGTTGCTTCCACGACATTTTTCAGACCTTTTTGGTGTACCATGGGGGATCTGCTCCATCTGTTATTAATTTACGTGGTATGAATCTCTCAATAGCCGTTGCTATTATTTATCTCAATTTAAGCTACATCTGGTCTATAATTAGTACATAGTTCAGGAGGAGCGAAGACTGTTTCCTAGGAAAGCATAAGTGAATGAATTTTTATCGACTTTTTAAATAAATGTATTTTGCGTTTGTTTTTGGTCGATGCGTATCTTACGGTATTCAGTCTTGTTACAAGACCTTGTGGTCACCAATCCCTGTATCTGCCATGATGATCCATGTTTGCTGCGAAGATGCGAAGTATGTTTTCGCTACCATGTTCACTTCGCGTGGACTCCTGAACTAACTGCTGAACATAATTTTCAGAGAAAGCATTCAATACAATTTTGGACGATGTCTCGTCCCTTCCACCGACATTAGACATGTATTTTCACTAACATATCAACAGTACATTGAAGTCGCCACCAACTATAATTGTATGAGTGGTCTACCTGTTTGCAATTTCTTTTAACCTTTCAGCAACTTCGTCAACTGAGTGGGGGTGTCGGTAAAAGGAACCAATTATTAATTTATTCCGATCCCATATCAACTAATAGGGTCCATCTACTTTAATTTCACTACAAGACAGACTTCTTCTGACAGTTAATCTATCATTTGTGAACGCCGTTAGGTTCTTGAAGAAATTTTGGCTGAACTTATCTCCGGCTTTAGGCGGCTTTCAGTGTCTATTAACGAATTGAGCTTAAGTTCTTTCTGTTGGTGCTTGAAGCTCTGGTTCTTTCCCAACACGCCTGCTACAGTTTACGACTATAATACTCCCAGTCCACTCCACATCGCCCCTTGCATGTTGCCATCTCCTGTGTGTAATGAACCCGCGACCTGTAACCCAAAAACCTACCACCCTACTGCAAGTTAAGGAATCTGTAGACTACACCGTTGCAGAAGCGTCTGAGCCTGTGATGATGACCCTCCACACAGTCCTGTGCCAATGGACCACAATCGGTCCTGTCGACAAAGCTACAGATGGAGCTGTGAGCGAAAGGACACCAACTTAGGCTACATCCGAACACAGCAGTCATAGTCCCTATGCACACCAAAGAAGGCAGAAATCTGCCCTACGTAGTTACTGAAACCCAGGACTGTGCCGCAAAAATACACAAACACACGTTAAATATGAGAACTAGTCTACAAGTGCTCAGGTAAAACCAAAATAAGCAGCTTCTAGCTAGAAGCTCATAAAACACTGCTGAAACGAATACTGCGCTCTGTCCTAGTGCTGCTGCAACGGAAGATGGCATCTAATTCAGCCGGCTTAAGTCGGTATAGAGCTACCTGCAAAATGTTTTAGCATCAGGTGCAAATAACGTAATTATAAAGGCGATGAAGAGTAATGTATGCACTCCATACATATAGAAAGTTTAATACGCCGAGGTGACAAAAGTGATGGGAAACCTCCTAATACCATGTCGGTCCTCCTTTTGCTCGGTGTAGTGCTGCATCCACGCACAACAAGTCGTTAAAAGTCCGCTGCAGAAATATTGAGCCTTGACGCCTCTATAGCCGTCCGTAACTGCTGAAGTGTTGCCGGTGCGTCATTTTGTGCACGGACTGACCTCGCGACTACGTCCCACAAATGTTCGGTGGGATTCACGTCGGGCGATCTAGGTGGCCAAATCATTCGCTCGAATTGTCCAAAATGTTCTTCAAACAAATTCCGAACAACCGTGGCCCGGCGACATGGCACCTTGTCATCCACAAAAATGAAGTCCACGAATGGCCGCATATGGTCTCCATGTAACAGAACATGATCGTTTCCAGTCAGTCATCTGTTCAGTTGGACCAGAGGACTAAGTTCTTTCCATTTAAACGTAGCCCACACCGCTATTGAGCCACCACGAGCTTGCACAGCGCCTTGTTGGCAACTTGGGTCCATGGCTTCGTGGTATCTCCGCCACACTCAAACCCTACCATCAGCTTTTACCAGCTGAAATCGGGGACCCCTCTGACCAGGCTGCTCTTTTCCAGTCGCCAAGGGCCCAACCAATACGGTCACCAGCCCAGGAGAGGCGCTGCAGGCGATGTGCTGTTAGCAAAGGCATTCGCGTCGGGCGTCTGCTACCATAGCCCTTTAACGCCAAATTTCGCCGCATTGTCCTAACTGATACGTTCGTCGTACGTCTCACAGTGATTTCTGCGGTTATTTCACACAGTGTTGCTTGTCTGTTACCACTGACAACTCTTCGCAAACGCCGCTGCTGTCGGTCGGTAAATGAAAGCCTTCGCCACTGAGTTGTCTGTGGTGTGGGGAACTACCTAAAATTTGGTATTCTCGGCATTTTGGTCACTGTGGATCTCGGAATATTGAATTCCCTAACGATTTTCGAAATCGAACGTCCCATGCATCTTGTTTCAACTCCATTACGCATTCAAAGTTTGTTAATTCTCGTCGTGCGGCCAGAATTACGTCGGAAACCTTTTCACGTGAATCACCTGATTATAAATGACAACTCCGGCAATGCACTGCTGTTTTATACCTTCTACACGCGATACTATCGCCATCTCAATATGTGAAAATCGCTATCCTATGACATTTGTTACCTCAGCGTAAAAGCAAGTCATCATCACATTGGAATAAAAACAGGCATGTCATTGTTTGTACGAGCTGAATGGAACAGTCACTGTGGCCTCTGCACGTGCGTTTGAAACATCGAGGAAAAGTCTCCGCTTTACAACGTGTCTTAGAGTAACGGGACGTGAGCAAACAATAAACAGAACTTCCGACAGCAACACGTCGCCCTTGGCAATGTGTCTGAGCAGCGAACACAACATTACCAAGAAAGTTACGTAACATGTTGCCATAAATACACTACCTGCTTTGCAAGAAGGAATCTGAACATGTAACTCACTGTTGACATGCTCGGGAGCTTTGTTTTCCTTCTTTTGGTAGTGTGAATGTAGAGTGCAGGATGTATATTGGATCATTTAATAATGTGTGTCATATTTTGAAGCTAATCTTCTTTGGTGTGGACTCTAATTGATAAAAAAGCTTACGTGAATTAATTGTGCTACGCAGTTCGTTTTCACATTTTGTAGAATATACATTTACGAAAAGTATTTTTAACTTAGGGATGGCGCCTCGACAAGCAAAAGTAACTGCTCCGGAATAATATTATTCGATTTCGGCAAATTAAGAGAAATAGAGAGGAAATGAAATGTTGATATCTATATCCGTATGTTCATGTAACACTGTTAAATATGTAGCAAAGGATTCTTTTATTGTACCACAAGCTATTGATGTAGATCATGTAGAAGTTGTGCCAGACGGTAACATGACCCTTCACCGCTGAATTTGATCATTGCAGCAAAGTGGTGTGTGTGGATTCGGTGTAGTAACACGGGTTGACTTAGAGACGATGACAGAAAGAAGCTGTGGTACTTGGACTTGCGCGTCACCACCCTGTAATTGATGTGTTCAGATTTGTTGGTGTACAATGCGGTCTACCCAACGAACAGGACCGTTTCTACCATTAGACAAGACTAAGCGGCTGCCTAGGACCGGAAAATTTTTGGGGCGGCAAAGGGCGGAAAAAATTAATTTCAAATTGAACCGCGAAGAAATTGAACAAATAAGGAGAAAAATGAAAAAAAAGAAATATTAAAATACTGAATTGCTTTCAAAAGCATGTTGTTGTTGTCTTCAGTCCTGAGACTGGTTTGATGCAGCTCTCCATGCTACTCTATCTTGTGCAAGCTTCTTCATCTCCCAGTACTTACTGCAACCTACATCCTTCTGAATCTGCTTAGTGTATTCATCTCTTGGTCTCCCTTTACGATTTTTACCATCCACGCTGCCCTCCAATGCTAAATTTGTGATTCCTTGATGCCTCAGAACATGTCCTAACAACCGGTCCCTTCTTATTGTCAAGTTGTGCCACAAACTCCTCTCCTCCCCAATTCTATTCAGTACCCTCTCATTAGTTATGTGATCTACCCATCTAATCTTCAGCATTCTTCTGTAGCACCACATTTGGGAATCTTTTATTCTCTTCTTGTCCAAACTATTTGTCGTCCATGTTTCACTTCCATACATGGCTACACTCCATACAAATACTTTCAGAAACGACTTCCTGACACTTAAATCTACACTCGATGTTAACAAGTTTCTCTTCTTCGGAAATGCTTTCCTTGCCATTGCCAGTCTACATTTTATATCCTCTCTACTTCGACCATCATCAGTTATTTTGCTCCCCAAATAGCAAAACTCCTTTACTAATTTAAGTGTCTCATTTCCTAATCTAATTCCCTCAGCATCACCTGACTTAATTCGACTACATTCCATTATCCTCGTTTTGCTTTTGTTGATGTTCATCTTATATACTCCTTTCAACACACTATACATTCCGTTCAACTGCTCTTCCAAGTCCTTTGCCGTCTCTGACAGAATTACAATGTCATCGGCGAACCTCAAAGTTTTTATTTCTTCTCCATGGATTTTAAAACCTATTCCGAATTTTTCTTTTGTTTCCTTCACTGCTTGCTCAATATAGAGATTGAATAACATCGGGGAGAGGCTACAACCCTGTCTCACTCCCTTCCCAACCACTGCTTCTCTTTCATGTCCCTCGACTCTTATAACTGCAATCTGGTTTCTGTACAAATTGTAAATAGCTTTTCGCTCCCTGTATTTTACCCCTGCCACCTTCAGAATTTGAAAGAGAGTATTCCAGTCAACATGGTCAAAAGATTTCTCTAACTCTACAAGTGCTAGAAACATAGGTTTGCCTTTCCTTAATCTAGCTTCTAAAATAAGTCGTAGGGTCAGTATTGCCTCACGTGTTCCGATATTTCTACGGAATCCAAACTGATCTTCCCCGAGGTCCGCGTCTACTACTTTTTCCATTTGTCTGTAAAGAATTCGTGTTAGTATTTTGCAGCCGTGACTTATTAAACTGATAGTTCGGTAATTTTCACATCTGTCAACACCTGGTTTCTTTGGGATTGGAATTATTATATTCTTCTTGAAGTCTGAGGGTATTTCGCCTGTCTCATACATCTTGCTCACCAGATGGTAGAGTTTTGTCAGGACTGGCTCTCCCAAGGCTGTCAGTAGTTCAATTCAATTAGAGGCAGAATTATGGCAGCTAAGAGAGGAAAGGAGAGAAATGTCACTCCCTAGTCAACCTGTCCAAGACACTAACTGCACTACATCGATCACCCCATTTCCAGCGAACTCAGGGGAGGATGTCTTTGTCTTTTTCTATAAGATACATCCACTAGGCTATAAAATTGAAATAATTAGCAAGTTTCGAGTGCAGCCAAGCTAAAATTAGCAGGGGACACTAGGATGTATGTGATGTGTCATAAAAAGTAAGGGAAGTACAGTCTTTCGATGTCTTCAGGTTGGTGGACAGATATAGGAGAAAGTATTCGTCGATACATTACCAAGAGCAACTTAACGGTATGTTTCAAAAGAATGGAGAATCAACAGAGAGTTCTGCAAAATTGCTGACAATACATATGAACTCATGGAAGATGATGATGTTGGCAAATCCGTCTTCCTGGAAGCTGACAAGTGATTACTTGATGCGTTTTTAAGGGCATACAGCTAGAAATGTCATGACGAGTCCGCATGGAATTCCCAAAAACTGTGAATGAAGAAACAGAAGCAGCAGAAGCGCTGCCTGATATTGACGTGGTCGCCATGCCACAGGAAAACAAGGCAATATGTGATACAGACGATAAATGTTTTGGATGTAGGCGTATGGGGCATATGAAGTGTAATTGCATAGAACAGCAGAGCTGTATATGCAGATGGGTTGGGCATTCTGAGCAGAACAATAGCGACCGAAATTTGCAGAGGCATGGAAGATGTCCAATGGGCGGACTTCACACCACACGTGGCAGATTTTTTTCTGATCTGTTACGCAATTGGAAAGTTGCGTAAATTTTTGTTAGATACCTGATCTCAGGTATGTCTGGCAAGTAAGAGTATATTTCCTAAAGTAAAACTAAATCCGCCACACAGGGCATTAAGTGGCATAGGTGGTGATGGTGTAGATTCACTCGGTTCAATAGTTATAAGTTTCCAAGTGGGGTAATGTAACTTCCAGGCTGACATGGAAGCTCCTCCTTTGTATATGAAATCAGTCTCGTGCGAGATATCGCGGTTGCTCATCCCATAAAGTTGACTTGGAACAGTGTATAGTAGGACAGCACGGAGCACCTTTTCATCTTGGCTCTTTCGCTGGAGTACTATTACTATCACAAGGAAAATCCATTACGGTAGGTTGGCTGCCTAAACTGCATACAGAGTCCCTTAGAGGCTACTTGTGGGATATTATACTGAAAGGTTCTGGGAAGGTAATGTGGGTTGATGTAGGAGCTCAACTGCTGGTGAATTCTTTTTGTATTATTGAACCTCTTCTGAAAACAATGAATAGGACAAGGTGAAGCGTTTTGCATAGGGTAGTTTGTTGTTCGAATGGGAAACTGAAGGAAGCAAAGTAATGCCTGTCAGTATTAATAACAGCAGCCATGGATAAATACAGCAATCGTGTGGTGTCCTGGTAGCTGATTTAGAAGTAGTAGATGAAGACGAATTGGACAGGGATTTCACATTAAATAACACAATACCAGGCGATCTGGCAGCTTCATCTCACTAAGAAGTAAAGTAGCACATTTAGAGGGACAAGACAAGGAGGACATAAAAGACTCTTTATAAGAAACCATTTTGAGTTCCCCAAATCTTACAGCCCAGCATGGAAGACTTTGTAAGTCAACAACCTCAAGACGAGACCACAGAAATAAGTAATATCCCCTGGTCAGCACCTATCATCATCATCATCATCATCATCATACCGAAAAAATTGCCAAATGGGGGAAAGCATATGAGTTCTTTTGCGACTACCACTACTTAAATCAGAGTACAGGGTCAGATGCGTATCTGATGCAAAATATACCAGAAACATTAGGTAATCCGGGCCAGTGTCGATATTTTACAGCTATGGAACTACCATCAGTTAAAGATGGCGTCTGAAGATCGTCCAAAGACAGCATTCTTAACCCTTTCTGATCATTATCAATATTGTTGCATGCCTTTGGGACGGAAAAAGTACCAGCTACTTTCAAGCGAATATTAGATGATGTATTTTGAGGATGAAAACTGAAGCAATGCATGATATTTTTGGATGATATAATTGTGTCCTCTAAATACATCCAGGAGCGTATAGTGCAATTACGTGAGGTTTTCATTTGTCTGCATGTAGCACAATTAAGCCTTAGCCTGGAAAAGTGCAATTTCGTTTTACAGGAAGTCCATTCCTTGCGCCATATTGTCAGCCAAAACGGGAATAATGCTGAACTGCGACTTGTTGATGCCATCAAAAATTTTCTGACACTGCGACAGTCAAGGAACTGCAATCATATTTAGGCATTACAAATTTTTATCGAAAATTCATGCTAAAACTCGCTGAAGTTACAAGTGCCTTCAGGCAGTTGTTAAGGAAAGAGATAAAGTTTCATTGGCCACCAGACTCTAAAACTTAAAGGTAATATAGTCCAGTTATTGCCTTTCCAGATTACCGGAAATGGTTCATAATGTCTTCTGACTCCAGCAATTTAGCATTAGGTTGCGTTTTTAGTCAAGAAATAAATGGACAAAGCACTCCCATAGTGCACACATCCAGACAACTTAATAGGGCAGAAAATAAATATTCAACAACTGAGGAAGAAATTCTGGCATTAATATTTGGAATAACTTAATTCTAATGTTATTTATATGGACGTCATTTTAAAGTAATATCGTCTTATGCAGTAGTAACTACAGTTTGCCTAGAGCCAACGTTTCCCTCTAGACCATCAGGTATGCTGCCTGTCCGTTAGAATTTGGCGAAGAGCTTGCGAATTATTTTCGGATTGATTCCTTTTGGAACGTAGCATTGGGTTTAAAAACTGTGCTTTGATACCGCTAAAGTGTGTTCTAACGTGGGACTTACTACTCTGTAGCTTTGTTTGGTCCGTTCGGTCTTTATCCAGGTTTTATTTCTAAAGCCTAGATTCTGCTATCCCCTGCATTTTAACAATGGATTACCGCTTTTAGCGCGCAAATTGTTTACATTTTTACGTGAATTATGGGGAGTGGAGCTAGGGCACTTATTTTCCACTATCACTTGTTAAAAAGAATCTGTGATTTCTCTTCAAGTATTGCTATATAATGCTACTTTCAGGTATCACTCTATTCTGCAGACCATTGTTAAAAATTTTTGTACAGATGAAGAGTCTTCGAGTGTTATTGCAACGTATAATCAATCATCAATTATCTTCGGAAGCAATATCAGGAACAAAAATTACCTATCAGACAAAGAAAAAGCGGTGATGCATTGGTTGAATGAAAGTGGTAAGAAATGCATACGTGTCAGCAATATTCAAAATAAATATCGCTTTGTCCGTTCTGTACCTGAATTGTACAGATGGAAAAAAGAAGTCGTTGGACGACGTAAGACTCGAATGGAAACTGCGACACAGTTAAAAGCGCGCCTTTTTGAGCTGTTTACCGAAGCCAGACAAAATTCATTTAGTTTCAGCGATACAGCTTTACGTGATTGGGCGTTAGATATTGCCAAAGCGATAGGTGCGGGAGAATTTACAGCTTCCCAGAGTTGGATTAGTCGCTTCAAAAGATCACATAAAATGTGGCAAGGAAAAAAAAAGCAAGCCGGCCGCGGTGGTCTAGCGGTTCTAGGCGCGCAGTCCGGAACCGCGCGACTGCTACGGTCGCAGGTTCGAATCCTGCCTCGGGCATGGATGTGTGTGATGTTCTTAGGTTAGTTAGGTTTAAGTAGTTCTAAGTTCTAGGGGACTGATGACCACAGATGTTAAGTCCCATAGTGCTCAGAGCCATTTGAACCATTTTTTGAAAAAAGCAAAATATGTATCGAGAAACAGGTTGGAAAATGAAGTGATTCAAACCGAAATGAAAGAAGCTTTTATTACGGATGCAAATCATAAGATTGGTAGTTTAAGTAAATCTTACGTTTACAGTGCGTGTTAAAAGGACATTGTCATTCAAAGGGGGAAAAATATGCAGAGGCGACAGTGCAGTCAACTACACTCACACGTTCATTGACTATAAAGAACAATCAGAGAATCATGTGATAGATGCATCGAAGTTGGGAAAAATAAGAAATGCAAACGTTGCGTTTCTCATACGTCATGCTTTTCTTCTGTTCTGAGGGAACAAATCTCTTCTCCTTTTTGGTTCCTGATCAGGTCTTAAAAGCACTGATTCATTAAGAGCTGTATTTCGAGCTCACCCTGACAAAGAAGTTGAGATACTTTAGATTCCACCCAGCACGACGAACGTAATTCAACCGTTACATAGAGCATTTTTCCCTGTGTAAGGCATTTTACGGAAAAGTAACAAATAAAATTATTGCTTGCAAATTACTGCAGTTTACAGTCTACTACAGCGCAATATTCTCAAGTTGCAATCAGTTGTATATTATAAGTTTTCCTCACCACAGTTTCAAAATTTAATTAAATGTGCGTGGGACTCCTCGAATACACTGATATTAGACCTGATTTATTCCTGACACCGGCCCAGATTTGTCTAAGGATGCCTAACAACGTCTGTGAGTCGCAGAGCTGTCATACGTCGTTTTTACTTGTATGTTCTTGATGCACAAAAAATACATGTCTGGAACATTGTATCAATATTAGTTACAAGAAATAAAATTAATTTTGGTGTGTTTTCAACCATATATTTATTTGTGTGTCTATTCTATAGCAATTTTGAAAGAACGTTATAGTTAACATGCCAGTTGTACTAGTCAAGAAATTGTTAATTATCTTCCGATAGCTTTCTATGGGCGGTTCAGCTCTCATTATTATGACAAGAGAGCGGCACGTAGCTAACGCCACCTTGTCACTCGCGTTGGCGAAACGTAGCGAGAGATGTCAGGCATGGACAACAGGCAGTTAGCTATAAGCGCGGAAACTTCCCTTACAGACTTCCAGGTTATATCAGCAGCTAAAATATTACGTACAGGCTGTTTTCAACGTTAACTCACAGTGGTAAAAAAAAGCAGCACAGGTTTCGACATGACAAGTCTAACCTTCCCCTGCAAGTGAATGTATTAATCGCATTAAAAATCCGAGTTATTTTGTTTCAGTACTTTACAGAGTATTGTAAATGTGACATGATTAGAAACTTCAGTTGTAAGAGACATTAGCCAGCATCAATATTCGTTCTTTAAAATTCCACTTTGTGTGATTCTGTATAGACGCAATGTAGACTCTAGGTCATCAGGGCGGCGACAGCAGACTGCTATTGCGGCTTTGGTTGTGTGGAGTTCACTCGATGTCGGCCCTCGTCACAGTCAGAGGCCTTTGTTGTTTGATGAGGGTCCGCCCCCACACCACCTGGTTGACAGGAACAGATGCCTGGCGCTCGCATCAGGTTTGGTATGGCGTCTCAACGTCGTAATACGTATTACAGCTCACCATCGGTTTATATGAAACAAATTAAGAGCAGCATCAGACAGACAAAAGCACATTTGTTACGCATTATGCGACCATAAAGAGAGTTTTGTTAGTACATTTGTCTTGTTAGAAATTTCTTACAGTTTATATAAGGTTATTACTATACATTTGTTTCGTGTAGTGTGAACTCATGTTTCTCACAAGCTTTACGTTCGTTCACTGTTACTGATCTAATCTAGGCAAGGGTTCCACTAAACAGCTACTGTTAGCCTGTTACATATAGTTCAGTTCTCAGCAAACTGTATTTACAAAAATGTCCACCACAAACAATGGTTGAGCGTTCTTTATTCTTTAAACGTCCTGCGCTTGGTTTTGTGCAACACCACTTTTGAAGACACGTAGGATTAAGTGCATTCACACTATTACTTCCATATTCCAGCGCAGCAGAGGTGAATGCAAATTCACACACTACTGTCTGTTTTCAAGCGTTTAATGTGTTTGGGTTTGCGTAGTCTTTCAGTATCACATAAATAAGTGTTCAGAGTTTCTCAGCTGGCTTAAACTGCAATTCATACGGAATCTTCACCTGTTTCTGTGCACTTTCACATACAAATATGGGCTACTTAACTGTCCGGTTCCGGGTTCGTGAAACTTCTTACAACTTTAAAACTATACACATATTTAACATTTTTGTCTCTGATTTTTAAAGTGTAAACTACATGTATATACGCGATTCGTGTATTATCTTACTATTTGGCCGTGTTGCTAGACACTTGCCCCAGTGGCCTGACATGTTTTCTACTTCATAAATTCATGTTTTTCGTCGTACAGGGCATCATTGTTCTACACGCACCACCAAAAGAATCAAAAAGACCAAAGCAAGAAAGTAGGCAAGAAATCGTCCACCCCATGCGCGAATCAAAAAATGTGTATGCAAAGAAGCATAGAGAGAAACTTCGTCCAATTTTAAGTTAACGAGACATTGTGTTAAGCAACTCATGGTCAGATCCTTCAACTAGTACTATGAGCTTGCATCATCTGCATATGAAAATTCACTAATAAATGATTGGTTACTAGGTTCTGAACAAAACTTATCCATTACATTTGAAATGATAAAACTAAACATAAGCCACAAATATTTACATGTTTGTACCTTGCTTGAATAGTTAATGATTTTTATTTACATGCTCTTGACAGTGCATTCCACCCATACTGTCTGTCTTGACAGCAAAATTGTCACTTTTTGGTTCGTATTCTAGTATCCATTCACATACTACGTATGTCTGTTGCAGATTACTGCTCTCAAACTATTTAACTTAAATGCTGCACTTTCCATGACACATTTACAGTTGTTGACTTTACATGTCACTGTTAGTAGCATAGGCATACCGTGGCCGTTATTATTATTGCAATTACTCGGCGGCGGGTGCCTAAAATGTAGCTGCCACTGGTTATAATGGTGTGGTTGCCATCTACCATTATACCTGTATTTTGAGGCTGCTGTACCCTAGAGTTCAACGACGTCCATTATTTTGATTTCGTTGCCACTTGTTTGCGTGCGACGGGTTGTGGATATTTTTCTGTCTATATTGGTGTTCGTTTTCCTGATACGAAGCAGCGACGTTGCCACGCTGCGGCCGTTGGCGGTGGTGGCTGCCCCTCTCCCCCCACGGCGTTGCCATTGCAGCTCGCACCAGTTTTCCTGGATTAGATCAGTCGACTCCAAGACGGATAAGAAATTTCCCAAATTATCGTCCAGCACACAAATGATTTCCCCACGTATCGGTATGGGCAGTTTAGTTTTCAGTATTCTCAAGAAGTTCGCTAGGGGTTTTCGCGATATATCTCTCAACAGTACTTTCGAAGACTTCCAGTTACGGATTATAGACCTCTAGAGAAAAAACTTACGTCCGTAATCTCCCCTGAGTACATGTCAACCAACGTTTTGTGAGGAAAGCTTGTCAAATTCATTTATGTTGTACAAGTTTCTGCCGCCGCAGTTCTCCATAAGGCAGAGTCACCCTGAATGTGAAATATGACAAATTCTATTTTATGTTTCTCATATCAAGCTTTTATAAAGCTTTTATAAACACAGCTGGATGTGGAGATTTGTTGTCTTGTGTGAAAACCAGAAGCTGACGATGTTTTTAAGAGGCCTTCCTCTGATACAGCGGATCTGAACATTTTTCAACCCGCGAACCTCTTCTACAACGATCTGTCTTGGGTGAACCACAGACTTTTAAATAAACACACAGTAGACATGCGTAAATTTAATTCCAAGCAAAAGGTTTAATAAACTTAAATTAACTTTCTTGTTGGTATTTTTGTTCTATCGCTGCAACTACAAAAATGTGTGACTTTTTCACCAGACGCGTTTCGCGTTATTGAGGTAAAGCATCATCATTGGTCTGTAATTTATTTACATTTTGATTTGCTTTTAGATAGAAAAACAGTTATTTAAGAATAGGTTGATTTGTACGTTCGGTGATTTTTCAACTGATTTCTCGCTTACATCGGGAAGTACCGACTGCTAACACATCGTTGTTTTTGTGTGTTAGACACTCATAATTTTGGTCTAATTTTTAGATGTTCTGCAGCACTATGCATTTCTTATGGTTTTTCACAACGCACTTTTATGCACACCACTGTATTCTGTTTATTATTTATGTATTGTTGTTTGAGTTGTGTAGTGTTAACCAACGTGACCTTTCCACTACTTTGTCTTTAACCTACAACTTTTTTTAAAATTAGATTATTTTGTGTGTGTAGTTCTATTTAATAATAATAAACACAAATTTGACATATACAGAAAACCCACAAGTGACGTTATCTTAAATGCAACTTCAAACCACCCACAGAACCACAAGCAAGCAGCAAGCAGATATGGGTTAAAGAGGCTGAACAAGATCTCCCTAAACACTTCTAATTGCCAGAAATATTTAGCCATTATAAAACAAATAGCATTAAAATATTGACATAAAGAAACAATGGTAGACAAACTAATAAAAAAATACAGAGACAAATAATGAAAAAGCTAACCAAACCACACTAACTGGTACAGCCGGCACTACAACAAAAGGAAATGGCATACAACGACCTACCACAACAAATTCATTAATAAAATAGGTAACATATTCAAAGAAGAAGGCATAAACATTGCTTACAAAACAAACAATTCCATACAAAAGCACATCCCAAAACAAAAATCAAAACCAGACAGATACCAACAATGTGCTATCTATCAGCTCAGTTGCAGAGATGTTGAGAAGATATACTTTGGAATGATTGGCAGGACATTTGACACAAGGTATAATGAACACATCAGAGCATTTAAATATGGTACAAATCATTCAACATTTGTGGATCATCTAAAACAAGAACACCATAGACCAAGCAATATTGAAAAAGATATGAATATCATAAAAATCAGTAAAGATAGACAACTCCTCCCTTTCCAAGAAAATTTTCATGTACAAAAAGCATTAACACAAAACAAACAGTTGATCAATGACCGGATAAATATTGGAAATCAGACTCTATATAGAATAATTGATGAAATTACATGAAAAAGAAAAGAGCCTTTTCCATCCTTCACCCCCTCCCACAACCCTCCCCCCCCCACTAGATACTTATGTTCACTCATCACGGTTTCCCCCTACCCTAAAAAAGAAAAAAAGAAAAAAAAATCCCTCCATCGCTATTCCTTCTCTACTCTTACACAGTACATAATTACAAAGAAGCATAATTAAATAGAATTACACACCTAAAATAATCAAATTTTTTTAAATGTTGTAGGTCAAAGACAAAGTAGTGGAAAGGTCATGTTGGTAACACTACAAAACTCAAACAACAACACACACTTGAAGTACAAAAACAAAAAGAATACAGTGGTGTGCATAAAAGTGAGTTGTGAAAAAACATAAGAAATGAATAGTGCTGCAGAAAATCTAAAAATTAGACCAAAATTATCAGTGTCTAACACAGAAAAACAACGATGTGCCAGGAAATGCCATTTCCCGCTGTAAGCGAGAAATCAGTCGAAAAATCACCGAAAGTACAAATCAACCTATTCTTACGAACTGCTTTTCTATCTAACGGCAAATCAAAATGGTTCAAATGGCTCTGAGCACTATGGGACTTAACTGCTGAGGTCATCAGTCCCCTAGAACATAGAACCACTTAAACCTAACTAACCTAAGGACATCACACACATCCGTGCCCGAGGCAGGATTCGAACCTGCGACTGTGGCGGTCGCGCCGTTCCAGACTATAGTGCCTAGAACCGCTCGGCCACCACGGGCCGGCAAATCAAAATGTAAATAACTTAATTACAGACCACTCATGATGCTTTTCCTCAATAAAGCGAAACGCTTCTGGTGAAAAAAATCACGCCTTTTTGGTAGTTGCAACGACAGAACAAAAATACCCTCATGAATTGTAAAGCAACTACGGACACTATGGTCACACAAATGAAGAAATGAAATTAGCTTGACCCTTAACGGTTAAAACCTAAAATTCCTCTAGTTGCAGCTTAAAAGTTGCACAACGTGTAGGCCTAGCTGCAACAATAAATATAAGTTTCCATTGTAATTACTCCTCTCTTCCCTGGAATTCAGTAAAAAGGTTGCGCCTGCTTTCCATGGCAAAGACATTTGAAGCCAGGAAGCACAGCAGTTAAATAAAGTCTCAAATTACTTTCAGCACAAAGTCCGTTTCTGTATTTATTTTATACAGGCATATGAAGAAAACGATTTTTCGCGCAAATATGTGGATGAAAAGGTTTATAGTGCCGTTATGACTTTATTCGTTAGCATAGGGAACTCCTTCAAACTTAATCAAAATAACTAGTTAATGAAAAAGATTTATAACTTTCCTGTAACTGAAAATCATAGAAAATTTCAAGAAGCTGCTGTTTCTCATACACGCTTAATGTGGATTCTAAAATTGTTGATTCTTCGAAGGGACTGCGAATCCAATTGTTATTATTGGACATAGTAGGGAGATATTCTCTGAAGGTTTTTCCAAGTCCTTTCAGATGTTCTTGACTTTTTCTTCCAAAGGAAGATAATTTTCCACCAGTAAGTCGTAAGGGATATCAAAGTACTCGGTTTGATTCTTCCTGAAACATTTTTCCCTAAAATTAAATTTTTTAGTCAATGATTCAATAAGTCCTGCACAGTACAAACTTTTATGTATGACCCCTGGAGAGGTAAGTTTAAACTGTTGCTTTTTGAGAAAATGTCCGCCAGATAAGCTAAGGTCTGAAGCCAAATTTCATTTTCCATACACATTGCTTTGTGAAAGGTGTAGCTGGCGAGAAAAACGTAAACTTAGTTTTTAAGCCCGTACAATCTGGAAACAGTTCCACTTCGAGATAGCCACCTAACTTAAGTGTGAGACAATAAACCCTTACAAATGCTTCCCATGTCGTCACAAAGCAATGTGAAGATGCGGGAATTTCTAGAGCATGCCTTAATAAAATTAATTATTTTCACTGCATCGTTCAGCACAGATTTCAGTTCATCGGGGATGCGTTTAGAAACAGAGCCGGGCTATGAATGCAACAATGTGTCCAAGTAGCTTTCGGCGATACCTATTTCACTGTGGCAACAAAGCCAGCGTGGCACGCTCTCATCGATTTCGCACCGTCTGAACAAAATGCCTACACAGCGAGTCCAGTCTATTGAATTTTCGCCAAAATATTCCTTGGTTAACTTAAATCTAACTCCTCCTATAGTTCTCTCGTTTAAGGGTCTGCGGAATAGTAGATCCTCTTCTACAGACACTTAATATGACAGACGAAAAGTAACAAAAGTCTAAATTGGTAACATAAGTCGATTAGTCAAGGTGAATCACAAAAGAAAGACTGGGTCGAGCTCATTCCACACTTCATTTTCGACATAATTTGACATGTATTTAATCTAACGGTTGATCATATTGTCGGACAATGGTACCGTATTGATTTTTGATTTGTGGAAGATTCTCCAAGTATGCAGCGTAATACATCATTTATTCATGGCTGCACTAAATCTTCACCTATTGAATCTAGTTTTGCAGTTTTAGCAATTCCGTAGCTAATGCGGTAAGACTCTTCAAGAGCATTCTTATTGTCACTGTTATCAGCTGATACAAAGGCAATTAAATCATTTTACCATTCGTTAGCCTTCCCTATAAAAAGAACCAGCAGATTTGTTTGCGCGGGTGGGGTATTTAGTGTGTAAATAGCGTTGAAATAGCAAGGGTTTCAGACTATTGTTAGTAAGAATGTCACCATAAACAACACACCGTGGTCTTGGATGATACTTGTCACCTATATACGAAAATTACAATGTAATGCAATTATCATCTTACTTTCTTTCCTTTACACACGGTTCACTTTTGCCGGATTGAGACACATCACTAAAAGCTGTATGTTCTGTTGACATAACACTTACTTGTGATTTTAGTTAAACCCTACTTCCCTTTCAAACTTCCAATTTTCAACCAGTCATCTACACTCCTGGAAATTGAAATAAGAACACCGTGAATTCATTGTCCCAGGAAGGGGAAACTTTATTGACACATTCCTGGGGTCAGATACATCACATGATCACACTGACAGAACCACAGGCACATAGACACAGGCAACAGAGCATGCACAATGCTGGCACTAGTACAGTGTATATCCACCTTTCGCAGGAATGCAGGCTGCTATTCTCCCATGGAGACGATCGTAGAGATGCTGGATGTAGTCCTTTGAAACGGCTTGCCATGCCATTTCCACCTGGCGCCTCAGTTGGACCAGCGTTCGTGCTGGACGTGCAGACCGCGTGAGACGACGCTTCATCCAGTCCCAAACATGCTCAATGGGGGACAGATCCGGAGATCTTGCTGGCCAGGGTAGTTGACTTACACCTTCCAGAGCACGTTGGGTGGCACGGGATACATGCGGGCGTGCATTGTCCTGTTGGAACAGCAAGTTCCCTTGCCGGTCTATGAATGGTAGAACGATGGGTTCGATGACAGTTTGGATGTACCGTGCACTATTCAGTGTCCCCTCGACGATCACCAGTGGTGTACGGCCAGTGTAGGAGATCGCTCCCCACACCATGATGCCGGGTGTTGGCCCTGTGTGCCTCGGTCGTATGCAGTCCTGATTGTGGCGCTCACCTGCACGGCGCCAAACACGCATACGACCATCATTGGCACCAAGGCAGAAGCGACTCTCATCGCTGAAGACGACACGTCTCCATTCGTCCCTCCATTCACGCCTGTCGCGACACCACTGGAGGCGGGCTGCACGATGTTGGGGCGTGAGCAGAAGACGGCCTAACGGTGTGCGGGACCGTAGCCCAGCTTCATGGAGACGGTTGCGAATGGTCCTCGCCGATACCCCAGGAGCAACAGTGTCCCTAATTTGCTGGGAAGTGGCGGTGCGGTCCCCTACGGCACTGCGTAGGATCCTACGGTCTTGGCGTGCATCCGTGCGTCGCTGCGGTCCGGTCCCAGGTCGACGGGCACGTGCACCTTCCGCCGACCACTGGCGACAACATCGATGTACTGTGGAGATCTCACGCCCCACGTGTTGAGCAATTCGGCGGTACGTCCACCCGGCCTCCCGCATGCCCACTATACGCCCTCGCTCAAAGTCCGTCAACTGCACATACGGATCACGTCCACGCTGTCGCGGCATGCTACCAGTGTTAAAGACTGCGATGGAGCTCCGTATGCCACGGTAAACTGGCTGACACTGACGGCGGCGGTGCACAAATGCTGCGCAGCTAGCGCCATTCGACGGCCAACACCGCGGTTCCTGGTGTGTCCGCTGTGCCGTGCGTGTGATCATTGCTTGTACAGCCCTCTCGCAGTGTCCGGAGCAAGTATGGTGGGTCTGACACACCGATGTCAATGTGTTCTTTTTTCCATTTCCAGGAGTGTATTTTAATGTGAACAGAAACGATTCTGATACGCAACTGACAACTTACTTGTTTGGTCTCGGTTATAGAAGGTGTTTTTTAATTTTTGCTAATAACCGAGTAAAAAACCGAAATATTAATTACCCATGGAAACAGTGCTAAAATTTTTCGTTTCCAAAAGCCATTTTTTTAAAAAAGGAGTACATTTTATTCGTGAAATTTGCATTGGTTTGAAAAATTGCGTTGTTGTAGACAATTGGAAAAGTGATTCTTGCTATTTTAATAATAATGCCGGCAGAAACGATCAACTAACATACGGCATAAGAATTGGTATACGTAGCATTGCTAAGGCAACACTGTTCCTATTGCCATACGTCGTGGCCAAAGGCACATGTCTACGTGTTGTATGTAGGACGCGGTCCCGCCTGATTTGCTTTAAAAAATTAAAGATTTGTCTGCCATTTCTATGAAATAATAAAAGATGCCGGAAATTATGGTAATAGTAACAAATTAAAAATTTAACAACATTCAATTCACATAATGAAATAAAAATGGAAAGTAGCTGTAGCTGCGTGTGCCTACAAAATATGCCTTTGTCTACTTGCAGTCCTTGAAAACCGACAAATTAACACAAAAAAAACAGAGTTCTTTAACCTTGGTTTTCACCCTTTAACACCGACTATTCATAATGCCTAAATAGTAGTATAATCCCCGATTACAACATGATTTTTGAGCAGAGTTTCAAAAATTGGAATCAATTCGAGAATATGTGAATTTCTGTAGTATTCAATCACTTATCACTTTTCGAGAAAAGCAGCGCATCTAGAACGGTCTAAGTTTTGTTTTATTGCCTATTTAATTTAATATTTTGCTTCTATGTATCTTGAAAACAAGAGAGTCAAAATTTTTCAATCTTCGTTCGATTTCGACGTTTATTACAGGAAATAATAAGAATAAAAAATTGAAAATCAGTTATTTCAGAAACAGGTTACTTTGAGCGATTTTAACTGTCAGATTAAAGTGCCGTGGAATAATTAATATAACCGGAAATCGTCGGTTTCAGCGATAACCGTTATCCCTACTTGCGGGTATACGCGATCGCGCCAGTCCGATAGATCGCTCTTTAATATCTTTTTAAATTGTGACGAGTCGGTTTGAACATTTTTAGCGCAGCGCCCACTACATGTAATGCCTCTGCTTTAGATTGCGCGGCATCACGTAACTCAGTGTCGAGTTTTGTATTGATTAGGGTATGTTTCTCCCCTAACCCGCGACTGATATCATCTACTAATTTTGTACTCTGTGCTGTGAGTTTCTCATTAAAGTTAGATTTCTGGCTAACAGTTAATTCATTCAACTGCTGTGTACGTTAAGTGACATTTCCCTGCGGTGTATGGTGCGCAGTTTTTAGCTCGCCAATATCGTCCAATAACCTTTTTAGTGTTTCTGGTATTCCCTGATAAGCGTTTTTAATGTAGTCATTTCAGTACGGATCGCATGAAAATCTTCTTTAACAGTATCGGTTTATTGCTTCGCAAACTGTTCAAAATTTACTTTAATTGCTGCTTGGCAATACGATCAAAGTCAGTTCGCATTTGTCCCGGTTGTTCCCTGGAAACACGCTCGAGAGCTGCGTTAGTGTGCACTGCGTGCTGTTGAGACAGTTTTATCTAAATCTGTTGTTTCGCGTTCTTGTACAATGTGATGAAAATCAGACATGAACTGTACGGATTGCTGTCGTGCGAGTCGCTCAAAAGTCTTATCTATTTGTTCTGCTTGCTTCAATGTAAATATTAGGAAATTATCATTCATCGTTCATGATATTTGACAACTTATTAAACAATGCACTTAACGCATCTTGAGCAGCGCTCGTTTGCGGAATTTCATCCGTTAATTCAGATTGCTTATTATTCTCCTCTTGCACGTTATTTAAATCTACATCAGACATTGTCGGATCGACCACATCGTCGCCATCGACGTTTGAACTGTTTTCAATATTGTCAAATACTACTACAGAATCACGGATTTTACTAAAACACGTCACCACACAATATATACAATTACTTTGTAGCAGTGGTGCACGGGAATACTAAATTAAGACACAACAAGATGCATACCTCTAATTGAAACATAAGATAGACAACCTCCATCCATCTTGTTCGCTTATAGCTCAATAGCAGCCATGTTGCTTCGACTTCCACCGCTAGTCATGAATTTTATAAACAATAATTTTCGTAACTAAAAAGATCTGGAATAATTACAATGGCAGATTTGAACCATGAGTTGTTATAGCACTGTCTGAAAGTCGTAGCAACGCAAAAAATGCAAGCGTATATCAGCGTTGCCCTTTTCTGATTTTTGTGCATTAGGTCTTCATAACTTATGCCATAATGTCGTTTACTTTTTTTTTAATCTCCAAAAAATCTTATAACGTGGATAACTTCTTCTTCTTACAATTTTAGTCACAGTTTGTGTTTACATCAATGGCTTCCATCCACATAATACAACACAAAAAACTTTATATAAATACACGTAATACAATTTTCATTTATCGAGCCCCACGCTGAGCGCCGTTGAAACGTTTCCCTCTCGAATTTATACTAAAAGAGAAAAGGTCTAAGATATCACTGTCATGTAAACTTTTCCCAGTACGTCACGCAGCATAGAAATACCGATTATTGTGTAGTTGCGTGACGGGCGAGAGAAACGTTCAAAGACGGCAATGAAATTGTGCCATGTCTCCGCAGTATCCTTTCTTTCAGGAGTGCTGGTTCTGCAAGGTTCGCAGGAGAACTTCTGTAAAGTTTGGAAGGTAGGAGACGAGATACTGGCAGAAGAAAGCTGTGAGACCGGGCGTGAGTCGTGCTTCGGTAGCTCAGATGGTAGAGCACTTGCCCGTGAAAGGCAAAGGTCCCGAGTTCGAGTCTCGGTCGAGCACACAGTTTTAATCTGCCAGGAAGTTTCATATCAGCGCACACTCCGCTGCAGAGTGAAAATCTCATTCTGGTGACGGCAATGAAATTAATTATGTAAATCATGTATTCACGTAATTATGAATTTACCGACTATTAATATAGTGAGGCACGATACATTGACCCATTGAAGCTACTGCCGACGTCGTTGTTCAGGAGTACTGGACCGATCAACCTAACATGATTCTTAAGTGAGAAATATACCTAATGAATGAAAAGAAATAACGGCAACTCGATCTAAGGGTGCTTCTGCTTAGTGACGTTGAACAGGTAACGAAAGAACACGAAACGTGTTCGGTCGTCCTATCTTCGAACAATTCGATATCAATCGCTCTTTACGGTCTCTGAAAAGAAAGATGCAAAAATTCTTACAAAGTTATGGTTACTATTATGAGACATTATCAGGTTTCATACTAAATTAAAGTCCACTTAGACATTTAAAAATGATTTTTTTTATCTACAGATAATGTACATGTACTCTGTACCTACTCTGTTAACAGCCACATAAGAAAAGGCGCCACAGAATAGCGAAAGAAAATGAAATGACATAATTTTTTTAAAGCAAAAGATATACAGATTCCGTTACCGTTTGACCTCTTTAGCAAAAGTCTCTGACCAAATGATTTTATCGTGATTTAAATTACAAAACGTATTTTAACACAGAAAAACAAAAACAGAATTCGCTATATATCAGAATATTAATATGTTTCTATTGGTATTTTTCATCTCAATCTTTAGACAGTCATGGAGTCACATGGAGGCAATGTATAAATGTATTTCATGGCTACCATATATAACGTTTACGCTTAACGACATTCCTACCTTTGGCATGGTAAGGATCTTATATTGATATTGTATCGGTGCACTAGTAGACTACAGCTTTCATTGGTCCATTTGGTCTTTATCCAGTTTTTATTTCTATAGTTTCTGCTGTTTCCTGCATTTTAATAGCGGACTACCGCTTTTAGCACACTAATTGCAGTTCCCTGCTCGCTACGACTTGTTAAAAACTAAAACGTCCCCTTAGAAAAATTAGTGAATGACTGTGCTGATAAACGCCGGCCGAAGTGGCCGTGCGGTTAAAGGCACTGCAGTCTGGAACCGCAAGACCGCTACGGTCGCAGGTTCGAATCCTGCCTCGGGCATGGATGTTTGTGATGTCCTTAGGTTAGTTAGGTTTAACTAGTTCTAAGTTCTAGGGGTCTAATGACCTCAGCAGTTGAGTCCCATAGAGCTCAGAGCCATTCGAACCATTTTTTTGTGCTGATAAACCTCTTACATTATTTAATTTTCAAACAGCTGAGCAAAACTGAACGTACTCAGACATTTCTCTCTTTACTTATTCTGATCAACACTAAACTGACAAACAATATTCTTAGCGCAACGCAATCTGACTTTCAAAAATCCCTACAAAAGAATGGCCCTGACTAACAATAACCTATACCTTTCATGAATCACTTACCTCACAAAAATCTTCGTTACTCAAACTATTGCAATACAGCGAGCGCCAATACTGCCAGCTAAATAAAAGATTCTATCTACTTAAGTTACTAACTACTGATAGGCATAGTTAGCAAATGAAAGATTTTGATAAAGAACAAACAATGTATTTACCTTAATAGTGTTCAAAAGTCGTAATATATACATATCAGTTCATGACATCCAGTTTTACAAATTTACTGTCTCTGATGGACACACGTCCAGATCATCCGCTCTCAAAACTCCGCCATCTCTCTCCCCACATCCACCACTGCTGGCGGCTGACCTCCAACTGCGCAACGCTACATGCTGTTAACAGCCAACTGCCCAACACTACAATAGCAAACAACAATGCAAATCAGCCACAGACTGCACACAGCAGTCAGTGATTTTCATATAGAGCGCTACATGGCGTTACCAACATAAAAACCTAAACAGCCTATTACATAGCCCCCATGCTCCCCACAAAAAAATTTACAAATTGTTTTGGGCAGTGGCCAATACAGATTTGAAAAAATTTTTCATAATTACAATAACAAAGATATCAAATGCACATACTTATTGATGCACTGTTGGCCAAAATCTAAAATTTTTTCACAGTCCATAAAGACAGTCCTGATCATTCATCACAGTAAAATTGCAGTGCTTTTTTTTTCAAAGTCTGAGCAGTAAAAGAAAATGCACACGGAAGTAGTGGATTTCCATGCAGTCTTGAAGAAGTAGTCTTGTCCTTCCAACGGAAAGACAGTGCTGGCTCTTGACATGGAGGCAGGTAATGGGCCACAACAGAGCAAACCCACAGCAGTCCTGGTAGAGATTATGGCATTGGTGGGCCACCAGAGGTGCAGACCCACTTCAGTCCTTGTAGAAATAATGGTATTGGTGGGCCATCAAAGGTGCAGACCCACTTCAGTCCTTGTAGAGACGGCCAGCAGCCATCTGTTGCGACTGTGCAGGTGCACAATCACCATCGAAGAGTCTTGTGGACAATATAGCAAGTCCATGAACCACCACTTGTGCACTCATAATTTCTTTTTTTTTTTTGCAACGTCCTTAGAACAAGCAATGCTATTAATCAGTCCCTTGCTGAATTATTAACACACGTGCAAACACTAACAGTCCCAACTTCTCACATATTGTGCATATACCAACAGAAACGTGTGCAGTGAAATTAAACTTAATTTGAAGAACTGGTGTCAATTACAATTTTATAACATAATACAATTACAAATACACAGAAAACATCATTAAAACATAATAATACAGACAACATTTGTAGTAATACAGGCTTTACAAAAGAACAGAAATAGACATATACATCAGTGTTACAGGAATTATGACATAAGTAAATATATAAAATAATGAGAATAGTTTTTGAAACATTAATTTCACACATGAGAATTGAAACAGAACAGAATTAATAATGTGTAAACATCTTTACAACGAAAATGACATATTATTAATGCAAATTATATTTGAGGATAACAGTATTCCTCATCATAGTGAATGTAGCTTAGTATTAGAAAAATTCTACAACATAAATCTTATTAGCTAAACACATACAGACAGGAAAAACACAAATACACAAGGGTACACAAACACATAGCGGAATAACACAAAAGGAAAGGACAGGGTTCGTTTTCAGTGTAACATTTGATACTGCAGTCCAACCCAAAACTTCATTCTGTAGATCTTCCCTCTTATTTCAACATTTGCTCCGGCAAAAAAAAATCCTATCTAAGCCTGTTAATAAATTTTTCTCATTGTACAATACTCATTTTTGCTCAAATCTTTTTCATATAACTTCTAAATGCATTCTTTCCCTATTCTTCATAGTTAGTTTCTTATATAGTCTACCCCCTCTTAAGCTAACTTAAATCTACTGAGCTCAGATATATATACTAAGGGACGAGGCAATGCTGCAACACAACAAATTAACACAAACAGGAATGACAAAAAATGCAAATTGGCAAAGCAAGCAGCAGTATATCTAAATTAGCAGAGCAAATGAAACATTACAACTAATATGAGCCAATGTGCAGCAACAGGAAAAATAAATCTGTAGTAAAACTGGTTTAACAGAGTAATACAAAGTGACATTCAGTAGGACTATGCCTGGCAAACAGCAGCAGCAAATGCAATAACTTATATCTAAACATGACAAAGCTCAAGCAGAAAAATATTACAGTAAAAATGGCCATGTTTAATACCTGTGTCACATCTTAACACTAGAGTGATGCATCACGAGAATTTACTCTAGCAGACAAGTTACCAAATCGTAAAAAAATTATTTATGCAATTCCTGTGAAGGGAAATGTCTATTTATGTTCCCTCGTTTTCTTGGAAGTAGATCATAAAATTATTATTTACTGGATCTGTAGGCATAAAATAACTATATTAGTACACCTATTAAATTTTATTTTAACCAATGCTGCAGTGCAGCTAGAAAGTAGATATTAAACAAAAGGCAAGGTATGAAACGTCATTCACTAGGCAAATGGCATCTCCAAAGGCAGTAAAAAAATCTCTCAACTAGAAAGACAATAGATGTAAAATGTTTCTCATCATTTCATTAGGCATTTTAGTAAATATCATAAGTTAAGAGCTCCACAGTGTAATCATATGTTTTCAAGTTTGAGCATGTCGTATTTGCGATGCTTTCTACAAAGAAATGTCAATAGCGAGGATAATGGCCTCTTTTTTTCCACCTAATGGCTTTCTTTTTTCAGGCGATTGGCACAGCTGGGTGTCCACAACGCATTATGTCAAGGTTACTTCGCTTTCTTACCGAAATATTTACGACAGCAGTTTGCACTACAGTGACAGTCTCATATAAAAAATTTCACAGGTCGAGAATTTGCGTTCCAAATGTGTAGAAACAAAATCCTATAAATATAACAGTGTCCAAAAAATTTTCGTCGGCATTGTAATACATTCACGCATGTACACACATTTCATAATTCTTAAAGTACGATTCTTGGTTTCCAACATCCTTTTCCACAAATCAGAGTCCCTTATCACTACTCATTATTCATATATGTATAAACACATAATCACATTCCTCGTATACGGTAGCATCATCTTATTGATCATAAACATACCTCAACAGCATAATACACATCGTCGTCGTAATAACAACATCATTACACCTCAGCCAAATCTCAAAATCGTTGTAGCTTCCTCCAATTATTTCAAAACCTAAAAAAATTCTCTGCTCATTTCAGTAGTGTCATCTACCTCAAACGTACTTTAAAAATCATAATCCCATACCAAATACATCATTCAAAGCTCTCATAGTATCACAATGGTTCCGAAAAATATATGAACAGTTCACAAAGTACATACAAAATACAATTTAATAAGTGTGAAGTTATCTAACTGTGTAATTACGTAAACGTCTGTCACTGATGTAGTAAAATAAATTTTGTCTCTCTCAGGTAAATGATCAGATAGCTGTGTAATTTATGTGTTAGAGAAACATGGTACCGTTGTGTAAAGTTGTATAAGCAAATACCATATTAGCTAGGGCTCCTTGTGCTTGCCAAACACATGGTACACAAAGTAAGCGTGTACCCCCCTGAGGATTAATGTAATTACACCATCATGTGTTACAGATTACAGCAATGGAATGAAATGCATCACGGAAAACCTTTGTATCGTTGTAATTCAAAAATCTTTAAACATAAATGTTTAAAGTGCAAAATCAATCACCCAAATACGTGTACTGTAGCACTAAGCCGGCCGGAGTGGCCGTGAGGTTATAGGCGCTACAGTCTGGAACCGAGTGATCGGTACGGTCGCAGGTTCGAATCCTGCCTTGGGCATGGATGTGTGTGATGTCCTTAGGTTAGTTAGGTTTAATTAGTTCTAAGTTCTAGGCGACTGATGACCTCAGAAGTTAAGTCGCATAGTGCTCAGAGCCATTTGAACCATTTTTTTTGTAGCGCTAAACTGTGCATCTTGTTGTAAGACAATCTCTGCCATTACTTAAGGGTAAAAAATGTGCCAAGTGTCGTAATTATCGTCGTCTGTCAGCAAAGTTCTGTAGAAGTCAATGTACTTACCTCGTAATAAACAAAGTGAATTGCTATGCCTATAGCCGGCCGGAGTGGCCGAGCGGTTAAAGGCGCTACAGTCTGGAACCGCGCGACCGCTACGGTCGTAGGTTCGAATCCTGCCTCGGGCATGGATGTTTGTGATGTCCTTAGGTTAGTTAGGTTTAAGTAGTTCTAAGTTCTAGGGGACTTATGACCACAGCAGTTGAGTCCCATAGTGCTCAGAGCCATTTGAACCATTTTGCTATGCCTATAGATATCGCAGTTGTTACGCTTATTGCCGTGATGAAGTAAGTACTTTACTGTAACGTATTGTTGTGCTACAGAAAAGGCTGTCTCATTGTAGCTATACCACAAAAGTTACTACTAAAACATGTTTTCCTTTCCAGAAGAATTCGGAAAAACTGTGCATATATAAAACAGATACACCGTAAAAGCAACAATGTAAATTGTGTCACACATTAGTAGCTTCGTGATATAGTCGTGTAGCTGTCAAATAAACTAACCACTGTGTCATCTGGTATCTCTCAGAAAGCACTTTAAATCCATAATGTATTTTCAGGTAAACCAAAATGTTGCAGTAAAATCTCATTAGCAGTACTGGTATATGTTCTAAGTATGCAAGCCTTATAGTCGTTACGTTATCGTGCATCTAACAAGCAAGATTGTACAAATAACAACACTGTGTCGTCTGTTCACTATAACAATGTATTCTTAATTTCTGTTTAAATATGTTCCCTAGGTTCTAGACTGGATAGTTAATTTTAAAACATAGTTGCATGTTAACAGTTTCTAAGTGTGACAAAGAGTACTAGTAACGTGAAGTGAAAAATTTTATAGCAAAGACTAAGTTAAAAAGCAGATTCTCTCTCAATAAACGGTTTTACATGTTCAATGTGGTGCGATCCTTTACCCTTCCTAGTACGCAGAGTTTCAACTTCAAAGCAATTATCATGTTGTATATATCAGTAAAGAATGCTAAAATTTTTCTCAAGGTTAGCGTCTATGTTATTTTTCTCTGAGCCAGCCGGCGCACGTGGCTGCCTGCGATGCTAGTCATTGTCTATCTCTTTGTTGGTGCGCTTCGTTATTGGGATTTGGAGGTCTAACTTCTACAAATTCACCTTGTCGAGAGGGCCCTGCCCTGTTTGAATCCCGCCAGTTCTGATGCGATTCAGGTCTGAAGTTACGATTATTTCGTCTGTCGTCATGTCGGTAGATTCCATAATTTCTTTCTTGTTGGTCACGTGGTGGAGAATTTCTCCCGAAATCGTAACTGTACGATGGACCATTGCGTCTGAAGTTATTCTGTCTCCCTTG
The DNA here is from genome assembly GCF_021461385.2 of Schistocerca piceifrons. Taxonomy (NCBI): domain Eukaryota; kingdom Metazoa; phylum Arthropoda; class Insecta; order Orthoptera; family Acrididae; genus Schistocerca; species Schistocerca piceifrons. The sequence continues at coordinate 390,300,005 of NC_060139.1, read as the reverse complement.
ATAATAATTGTTTTGGTTCCCATATTGTCTGTTTCTATGGTTATCTCTGTCATATTCATTACTACGGAAGTGCGATCTTTCTCTGTAACTATTATTCTGCCAGCGGTTGTCATAAGGGTGGTGACTGTTTTGGTCACGATTTGTGTTGTGAGAATGGCCTTGTTGTGTCCAGTTATTATTTCTTTTGTCGTGGAATTGTGACGGATGTGACCTGCAATTGTTGTGTTTCTGTTTTCGCGTCCCGCAATTGTCAGTGTCAATTTCCAATTCTTGTAACAGTCCCTGAAAAGCTTCAATGTCGTCTTTGCAACGTCCTGCCAAAATAATATGTCGTAAATGTTCAGGCAATTTGATTAAGCAAATGCGGATGAGCTCTGAGGGGCTGTATGGGTTTGATAGGTACTGATTCTTGTGCAACATGTCTTCAAAATATTTCACAAGACTGGAAAATTCAGATTGTTCGAAATGTTTCATCATTATGATGCTATGTTTTACTCGGTCTTGTGTAGCTTGAGACCAATATGCTGAGAGGAAGGCATGATAAAATTCTCCTTCACTGTGACAATCGTGAATGACCAGTCGCATTCTTACAGCTGGTTCATTCTCTAAGTAGCCACACATAAATTCTAACCTGTGTTCTAATGACCAGTTGGGAGGAAAACAATGAGAGAATTGATGAAGCCACGCTTGTGGATGACTGTCGTTGCCAGAATTCTTAAATGTTTTGAACTTACGTGTAGTAATGAACAGCTTATAGTCAAAATCATCATGTCGGCGAGTCGCATACTTTTTTTTTTTTTTTTGGGCCTCCTTCCTCCCCTATAGCCCTACCTTTACCTCTCCAAAAATGCCGCCATCCTCTAATGTCGACGCGGCACTTAAAGCAATGTGCTGTTAGTAGCAAGACTTATTGCCATAAACCGAAAATAAAAGCGGAGGCATACTCTGCTATGCCTCAGGGAGCGATGACACACTACTCAGAAATACACCTCTCTCTGCAGGTGTGAAGCAAGTGATGAGTTTAGAAACTAAAAAGGAAGAAAGAAATAAAGACAGAAATGAAGGCAAAATAAAAAAAAACAGGGACGGCAGCACACACAAATGAAAACGAAACTGGCGAGATAATCCCATCGCCCATAGAATTAACGAAGTAATAATCCTCTAAGATAGATTTACGTGTTTTCTAATTTCCCAATAATTTTCCATACAAGGTTCACACAATTCCCATGTTACCAATTGTCATATCATCAGTATCATAGAATAGTCTACTCTAGTGATGCCCAGAAGGCCAATGTCAAATCTTGGGTATAGGCAAGTCAAGGGTAGTTTGAAAGTCCGAGTGACATAGCTCCAGGGGTAAACTCAGGCAATTCCTGGACGATGTGCCTTAGTCAACCCGGAACACCTTTTGATAACTATGAACCATTGCAACTTTCAAAAATCTTGCAAAGGTAATGGCATATTTCCGGTCAGATTCCGCCAGGCGATGCTGGCTCCACAGGTAGTCCATGAAAGAGACAGCATCGGTGAGGGAAAGGTCATAGATCGTGAAAATGGTGTGGCCCAAGAGCCACACCATTGCGTTACGTCGCGTTCGGGGGTTGGTCTGAATATCAGGGGTAAGGAACCAGTCGATTGACACATTGTCTGGTGTCGTTCCACCGATCAGCGCTAATAGCACACGTGCAAGGTCCCACACTTCTGTGACGTGAGGGCATAAGAGACGATGCTCTCTGGTGTCTACGTCACTACATCGGCCGCAAACTGCCGAGGGCCGTAGGCGGATGGCCGCCAGGCGATGATTAGTGGGTATTAAATTGTTTACGACATGATACCATAGCGCTGAAACTTCCGTGGGAAGGGCTGGGTTGTTGATATTAGCCCAAGCTTGGTGCCAGATGACCGACGGTCGTCTGTCCTCTAATTTATGTGGTGTGGGCTGGCCTCGAAGTGCCTGGTAAAGGCGCTTCGACGTGCGTACCTTGTCAGTGGCCACTGTTAGGACGTAACTTTGATTGAGGTAATAGTCCTTGACTGTCGTCATCCGGAACGGAATATGTGTCAAACATACTGGTGCACGCGCCGATTGTGGGCGATAACGGTCGAAAAGAACCGCTGTTGTCCCACCTGGGTCAGTTTCACGCAAAGTGGCGATACGATGAATCAGGAGGGCCGCACATTTGCGGGGAAAGTCAATGAGGCCAAGGCCACCATCGACCTTTGGCAGTGTACAAGTCTGTGCGTCAACTTTGAACAGTGCATGCCGCCAAAAAAGCCAATATACTGTTTGTGAGATGGCTCTGCCAGTTTGTTTCGGTAGCGTAAGGAGTTGTGCTACATACCATGCCCGTGATAGGATGTAAGTATTAATCAGTTGGATTCGTTGATGGAGGTCGAGTCGTCGATCAGCGTGACTCAGGCAAAGTCCTCTGATGCGCGTGAGAAGCATCCTCCACGTGAGTGTTAACATGCGCTGCGGACAGGCAGTCACCTCAAGGCCCAAGATACGTTGTTCCCCCACAACTCGGTACCATGGGCGTTCGATGGTCAATGATCGTGGTCCTAGCGGGATGAGCACCGTTTTGTTGGAATTTAACATGGCACCGGATGCTCGTTCATAAACGTTGAGAACTCGGCGAACTGAATCGATGTCCCTAGCGTTGGCGACGAACACACCGACATCATCCGCGTATGCCGCACTGCGGAAGGTGACGCCTGGGAGAGCGACACCATCGACCATCCGTCCGATGTCACGCAGCATGGGGTCCAGCGCTAAAGCGAACAAATACATTGACAAGGGACGCCCTTGTCGAACTGATCGTCTGATGGGAATTGGTCGTGATCTGCAGCCATTCACAACGATTGTGGAATTTGCTCCATCCAAGATGTGCCGGATGATTCTTATGAAGCGCTCGCCAAAACCCATCCGCGACATAACGGCCAGCAGGTAAGGGTGTGAGACCCTGTCAAAGGCACCGGCGAAATCTAGGGAGAGAATTGCAGCCGGGGTTCGAGTGTCGGCGGTGAGAAAGACAGCATCACAGTACATAGAAGCGGCGGTGAAGATGGTTCGATTCGAAACGCCACATGATTGAGTGGGGCAAAGTACCTTATTCATTACCTGTTTAAGACGAGAGGCCACGCTTCGTGCCACCAACTTATAATCAGTGTTAAGAACGGTGATAGGACGGAGGTCTTTAGCTCGACAGTGACCTGTGACCTTTGGAATAAGGGCAATACGTCCAGCTAGAAATTCGGCGGGTAGTTCGCAACCAGCAAAAATCTCCTCGCACAGTTTGCAGAAGCGGTCTCCTAACAGGTCCCAGAATTGTTGGTAGAATTCATAAGGGAGACCGTCGGGGCCAGGTGATTTTTGTCCCGGACAGGCACGGAGGACAGATGTGAGGTCAGCGAGTGTGAGTGGCTGGGTTAAACAGTCGCGGTCTCGATGGTCCAATGAAGTTGGGACCCCACCGATAAGTGCTCGTTGGGCGGCGACGTCTACCCGAACATCCTGGAAGAGGTGTGTATAATGGTCTGTTAGGTGTTTGAGAACTTCACGATGGCCTGTGAGGCGCGTACCATCGTCTGTTTTAAGGCGTAGAATTGTGTTCTTCTTTGCATGATTCCTTTCAGAGGCAAGGTGATAGCTGGATGGCCTCTCTCCCTCAATCAGGGATGTGGAGCGGCACCTCACCACCATCCCCTCGGCCTTCTCCCGAGAGAAGCGAAGGGTTGTCGCTTTAATTTTGTTGAGGCGCATGCGTAGCTGGTCATACCTGTCAGCAGGAAGGGTTAGTGCATCGTTTAGACATTGTTGATAGAAGTCTAATGTGCTACGCTTCCAGTGTGCGACTTCGCGACTATGTTGCTGGATAACACGTCGCAGCCGCGGCTTCGCACAGCGGAGCCACCAAACTACAGTGGTAGGGTACTTCGATGCAGTAGCGATGCAATCCCGCCATGTTTTCGTGACAAGAGTGCGCAGTTCGAGCGTCGGGAGATGAAGTGTATTCATCTTCCAATAGGTGCCCCGAGGAACCGGGGTTGGGCCCGTGATATGCAAGGAGCAAGAGTACGCACAGTGGTCACTAAAGGCCACAGGAATGACTTGGACGGCACATAGGGCAGGAAGCAAATCAGCAGAGACATAAACACGGTCAATACGGCTTGCTCCAGTGGGGTAGATGTGAGTAAACTGTGTGTAGGTGGGATGAAAGTGGCGCCACGTATCATTAAGGTCAGCCGCCTGGAGGAGGGAAGCGAGTGCTTCACACCTCATAGGCGTTGGGACCTGATCAGCATCGGCTACCACACAGTTAAAATCTCCGCCAAACACGATAAGACGACGAGCTGTCAAGAAAGGGGTGATATCTGACGTAAAAAGTGTTCTTCTGTCATGGCTGTGATTAGCTCCTGAAGGAGCATAGACGTTAATAAAAAGTACATCCCGAATGATACACGCAAGGACGCGACCATTGGGTAGTTTTGTAACATTGGATGGAGTTAACTCTGATCTGTATAGCAAAGCAGTGCCCCGCCTGGCGTCAGGGTCGATGTTATATAGTGCCTCATAACCAACCAGGTCAAAGAGAAAGGGGGCACAAACCTCCTGGAGAAAAACCAAATCAAATGCACCAAGGCGCAGAAAGTCCTTCAGAGAGCGTAGTTTTATTGGGTTGGAGATGGAGTTGATATTTACTGTTAAAAGGGAGAGGGCTCCCGGCTGACGGTCAATTGCAGGCATGAGAAAACAACACAGAGAAAGTAACGTCAGATGAGGTCATGGTCGTATGTAAGCAGGTGCGTAAATATCGAAACTGTAACCCTGCTACTTCACCCCGGATGTTAAACACAAATACCAGACAGCTCATGTGGGAACGAGCCCTCTCAATCACGCATTTCGTCGTCTTCGTCGTCAGCCCAGTTCAGTTTTCCCCCATAGGCGGGATAGTCCGAACCAGGCGGCGCAGACGGCTCAGTCGCAGCGGTATGTGAGAGGTGCGAGTGCGCTGCAGCGGCTGTTCGCTACCCTGTTCATTTTTACGTTTTGCAGGGACTGCTCCCCGATCTCGTGATGAACTAATGAGTGCTTCTAATTGGCGAACAGTTATCCGCATAGCGTCCGAGCGGTCAGCGGAAACAGAGCGCGTAACTGATGAGGCCTGACATTCAGCCTCACTGCTGCTCTCAGGAGGAGGACGTATGACGCCCTCCCTCCGCCTGCTGTTCTTGGCTCGCCTTCTTGCGCCTATGACGACGCCGGGGGGACTTAGCGTCATCTGCCGGTGGCGGTGGGGTAGCAAGAACTACCTCCATCTGTTCTACAGTGACAACATCACTGGCCACAGCAGGCGCACTAGTCGCCGCCGGCGGTACTGCCACTACGGGCGTCTGGTCCGAGACAATCTCAATAGGGCTGTCAATAGTTGCACTAGGTACCGTTTTCACCTCTCCTGACGGACCCGGAGTCGAGTCGTCAGTTCTCTCAGCGGTTCGGTGGGCAGCACCCGCCACTATCTCGCTGAGAAGAGGCACAAGGTTGTCACCTTCAGTGCGTTCCCGCGGCAGTTGCACAGGGCGCCCGCGCGGGCATTCCACGCGTAGATGCTCCGTAGATTGACAGAGGGGGCATGTCTGTGGTTGCCCTATATAGGTAACCTGTGCCCTTGTACTGGCAATATTGGTCATTGTTACGTCGTGTCGGCGGTTCCATCTCAAAATTCGGTGTATCTTGACAATTTCTTTCATAATTTCCGAAGTGCCCTGTGTTATTATTTTGTGGCTGTTCCGTATTTCTACGTCCCTCTTCCCGTGTTGGAGCGCGAGTGTCCTCTGAAATATGCAATTCTTGTATTACTTGTGCCAACTGATCTTGTACTTCCCGGATTTCTCTTTTGTGTTGCGTATTAATTTGATTCTGATTTTGTTTGAATTTCTTAATTTGTTCATACTCTTCTGTGTCGGTGAAGGCTACAGGTCTTGTGTCATTCAGATCATCATCTACCTTTGTAGATAAGTTAGTAAACTGGTCCGAAAGTTCTGCTACTTTCTCCGATAATGAACTGATTTCCTCAGTGTGTTTTTCTGAACCAAGTGTCAGAGTGTTCATTTGTGTTGAAATCGTATCTACTGTGTCCTTTAAGTTTTCCTGAGTTTTTGCAAGTTGCGGAACTGAATCGGTAGATGCAACTCAGTCAATTTTAACTTGCAAGGTGTCGTGATTTTCATGAACAATAGTTTTCAGTTCTTTTATGGCTGCTTCGTGATTCTGTAATGCATTTTCATGACGCGAAAAAATAGGTTGAAAATGCTCACAAATTTGTGTTTTTACGTCATTACAGACTTTTTGACATTTCGATTCGATTTTAAGTAACTCAGCAGTTAAACCTTCACGTGTTTGTTCAAGCGTTTGTTCCATTGCGTCTAACTTTGGAGCTGTTGTTGTGTTTGTCTCTGATTTTGTTCCATTGTGTCTAACTTTTGCTGTGTATGTCTCTGATTTTGTTTCATTTGTTGCATTAATAATGTATTAGTGTCTGGAATCTGTTTCTCTATGCTTTTTGGCAGTGCGTTTTCACATTTAGACAAGCAGAAAATGTGTCTTGACTTATTTGAGAAAACGGTGAGGACCCAAAACCTGATTCTGCAGTATTTGCAAGATTGTGTCCTGTCATTCCCAATTCCTGAGGCGAGCTGTTGCCGACCCATCGATCGATAACGCTTCCCTGTTCACTAATTGTTTCCCTGTCCACACCATTATTTGCCGCCCGCTCCATTTCCCTATGCATAATTACCAAATTACTATGTTGAACATTAGTTAATTCATTACACGATGGCGCTAACACACTGCTTTCGTCTTCATTGTCATTTCTCAGTTTACTTTGGAGCCTAGTATTACGTTTTTCACACGCCATAATTGTCACAATATTTCTCACGATAACACAGAAAAGCACAATTTGAAGAGCAAAAATAAGAGAACACATTAACATAGCACTGAAAATAATATCTAGTTAATCGCAAGCGCAGCTGCGAAATACTTGGTGCAAATCTACACGCATGCCACAACTGTTTTACTGTACAACAATGAAAGACTGCAACTACAAAGGAGATTCTCTCTACTATTACGCGCTAGCAATAAACAAAAGCTACACTAATTACACAAACTACAAGAAAAAATCAGAAGATTCCAGTGAGGTATCCTCGGCTAAGGGTCGACATATGAAACGTCCCCTTAGAAAAATTAGTGAATGACTGTGCTGATAAACCTCTTACATTATTTAATTTTCAAAGAGCTGAGCAAAACTGAACGTACTCAGACATTTCTCTCTTTACTTATTCTGATCAACACTAAACTGACAAACAATATTTTTAGCGCAAAGCAATCTGACTTTCAAAAATCCCTACAAAAGAATGGCCCTGACTAACAATAACCTATACCTTTCATGAATCACTTACCTCACAAAAATCTTCGTTACTCAAACTACTGCAATACAGCGAGCGCCAATACTGCCAGCTAAATAAAAGATTCTATCTACTTAAGTTACTAACTACTGATAGGCATAGTTAGCAAATGAAAGATTTTGATAAAGAACAAACAATGTATTTACCTTAATAGTGTTCAAAAGTCGTAATATATACATATCAGTTCATGACATCCAGTCTCACAAATTTACTGTCTCTGATGGACACACGTCCAGATCATCCGCTCTCAAAACTCCGCCATCTCTCTCCCCACATCTACCACTGCTGGCGGCTGACCTCCAACTGCGCAACGCTACGCGCTGTTAGCAGCCAACTGCCCAACACTACAATAGCAAACAACAATGCAAATCAGCCACAGACTGCACACAGCACAGTCAATGATTTTCATATAGAGCGCTACAAGGCGTTACCAACATAAAAACCTAAACAGCCTATTCACAAAACAACCTGTGAGTATTCTTCGAGTATTGCTGTACAATACTGCTTTTTAGTATCCTTCTTTTCTTCAGACAATATGTTAAGAATTATTTGTAAAAAATTTTTTTGTTATTAATTTTGTAAGTATCACCTGAGGATGAGTCTTCAATCGACGCGAAACCGATCGCGACTTTTGAGAAAAAGTATTTTACAACCAGTGCGGATCATTTTATTCACGATGTCCCGTCTCGGGCGCCTTACTGAAAAGAGATAACCTACATGTGACGTAGATAACGTCCTTCCATCACCTTGGTCTACGTTCGTAGGAGCGTTCAAAATATCTGACATACTTGATATTGCTCTGCACGTTCGGAAAGACCCCCGGGCGTGCGTTTTACACGCTATGACGTCACAAACTCGGCATGCTCAACATTGACCTTCGAGTGGACGACCCTTGTAACAGGGTTTATCATATGACTCTTAAAGCTATCTGGTGCAATAAAAGCTGTACAGGTATGTGACGTGCTGCAATGTGATAAACCGTTCGTTATACAACGTGACACTTAAGTACTCACCTAAAAATAATCGCAGGTAAAGTCCGCCCCCCTCCCCTACTGCATTTATTACCGCTGGCAGGTTAGGGCACTAGTATAAATAATCTGTCTTTTCGCAGCCGACCTGCTATTGTGTTGTCTACCAGTACGGGAGGAGCTGACGTCTGACATGAGCTCCACCTCAGCACTGTCACGAGAGGAATGTCGCAAGATCGTAAAGAGGCACCTGCAGAGGGACGACTTCGAGTTGGCATGGTTTGCAGTGGCTCCCCTTAGCACAGACATGAAGGGCTTCATGGGCGATCACCTGAAGCTGCGTACATCGGTGTCACTAGGCGACAAGGAAAGCCGAGGGGCGAAGACCATCGAACCGCAGTTCTTCGTGAAGTCGGTGCCTCTGGATGACGCCTACAGGAGGAGTTTCGCTATGGCGTCTGTGGCCTACCAGAAGGAGGTCCTGTACTACGGTGATCTCCTTAGGGACGTGCAGAAACACCTGCGCTGCTCGGAGTACGAGGCTGCTACGTACCTGGGCACTGTCCCGCAATGCTACTACTTGCGGCCGGACTTGCTGGTGTTGGAGGATCTGGCTTTGGCCGGCTTTCGCGTGTTGGACCCCATGAAGCCACTGGACGTCCACCAGTGCGAGTGCGTGCTAAAGGCGCTGGCGCGACTCCACGCCACGTCCATCGTGTTCGAGGAGCGAGAGGGCCGGCGACTGGCCGACAAGTACCCGCTTCTTGGGCACGAGACTCTCTATCGGTGGGAGCCGGACTCTCAACTTTACCTCGCACAAGTCGCCAGCCGCCGCGCTACACACATTTTGCTGGACCTCGTGCCTCGCTTCGCACCGGGCACGCCTCATAACGAAAAGCTACACAGCCTCCTTGACACTGTTATGGAATCAATCTACGAACTCTTGAAACCGAGTGACAAGTAAGTCGCCGTCAAAAAGGTGTAGCTGTAGTATAGACCGTGTGATAGGGTGTGTTTGTAATTGCTGTAAATTCGGAGCTTCGTCATGAGGTAAGTATTGAGCCAAAAGTAATGCAACGTTCATAACTTCTTCAATTAACGTAGTTAAAAAAACATATAGCTACAGTAGCTCTAAAATTACTGCTCTTCTCCGTTAAAAACGATGTATCATTGAACTCAGCTCTGAAATCCTCTTAATCAAATGGTTCAAATGGCTCTGAGCATTATGGGACTAAACATGAGGTCATCAATCCCCTTGAACTTAGAACTACTTAAACCTAACTAACCTAAGAACATCACACACATCCATGCCCGAGGCAGGATTCGAACCTGCGACCGTAGCGGTCGCGCGGTTCCAGACTGAAGAGCCTAGAACCGCTCGGCCACACCGGCCGGCTCCTCTTAATCAGCGGTGCATTCTCGCAACCACATTTTCGTCTACTTCCTCCTTAGTTGTATCATCAAATTTGTCCTTGAAATCTGTCCTTCATAGGAACAAACACGTATTCAGAGAATACCAACATCTGGCTGTACGTTGGATATATCACATTCCAACACAATTTTCCGATAATCTATAACAGGTATGCAACCAATTCTTGCAAACGAAGTGAAGGTGTATTACTTAATAGAGAACTGCCATCGAAATGCATTAGGAGCAGCAGACGTGTTACTAACATAGGTATAGATGTTGCAATCCTTGTAACGGTTGCAGTAATGGCGAGGTATCGATTATCGACTGAAGAGGTGCTCTGCATATTCTTCGTAAATACACACATCACTTTTTCTACATCCCAATTCATAAATGGTTAGACGGTAATGCTTCTCAGTTTCGTTTAGAATACGACATTGGCTCTCCAGCAAGGCAATTACATTTTTTGGAGAACATTTTGTGAATTTATTCCGTCTTTGTTCAAAGCAAACTTCATCCTAATTGGCAGAGGTTCTCTCGCGGTAGAAGTCAATTACGTCGACGGCTGAAGCATATGTGATTAAGTCTCTTACCAGTGTAATAAATATTAAGAGTAGTATAAAAACTTCTAGTTGGATATCAATGGAACAATCTCAGTTTTAAATGGATTTTTATTCCGTAATTGTTTTAATGTAGAAATTAAACTGCGTAACACAATCGAGTTGAACATCAGTAACCTGACTATCGTATCTCATGCACCGACGTAGCTACTCGCCAGTGCTTACATTTCACCTTCAGCAGCTTTTGCCTCTCTAGCTAGAAAACCCAGGTTATTGGTGTTGTCTAGTTTACCTTCCCCCATCAGTATGCTGAGAGAATGCTGCTTACCAGCTTAAATGCTTGGAAGTTATCAAAAAGACAACCGCGAAATATCATACGTAGTTCCTACGACGGACATTAATTGTTTTAAAACTGTGTGCCATTGGACTTTAAAAAGCTGAAAATGTGTTTAAGCTGATTTACTGCATTTTCATCACCAAGATTAGTATTGCCATACTCATCAAAACAAAAAATAAACTTTGATCCGTTTATACTGATACATATTTACAAGAAATGTATTTTTTAAATTTTTTATAAATGCTGACTTCCTCCACTTTCTAGAAGTTAATAATCGTGTTGTTCTGATTTTTATAGAGTGATACAGTTACAATTTGTTAATTTATTCGCAGAGAACCACTCAGTTCCTGCGCAAATTTCATTTACCATGCCTTCTGCTGGTTGTTTCATTAATACCTTTATGGTGGTGGTATAGTCGCCCTAAATACCTTCCCTTTTTGCAATACAAAATAGTATTTTCACAAATGCTTACTATAGGAAGTACAATCCGGTTTCGATCTTACGCAGAACACAAATGAGACGTTAACAAAGGTATGTTCTTGACATTCCTGATGTGATGTTTCTTATCCAAAAAGACAGTACACATCACACATTGAGTTAAATACCGCAGATCTATAAATTTCGCTTACATACAGTCTTCAAAAAAGAATTCAGATCATGGGTTATTCTTATTTTGAAGTATGTCTTGGGAGAAATGAGAGAGCTAACGTGAACGAAATGTATCGTAACACATGCAGTGAGTATTCACATACGTGGACTTTTCATTTTGAACATTGTCTGTAGAAGAATAAATATACTAACAAAAACATGTAAAAGCAAACGTAAACCTTATATTCAGTTTATTCCTTACATTACAGACAATACATAAACATGTTCCAGGAGTTCATCTATAAACTTTATCTATTCCTAATATGCAAGAAGTATTTCTACTTCCAACAAAATCACTGATGAGTATTAAGCTGCGCGGTGAGGTATATGTCGTGCCTACAGTGTCCACATTCTACACTTATTACGGGTGTACAATGAATCCTAGTGTGTCTGTGTGCTCCGTTTGGTAAAGGCCAAATTTTGTACGAAACTAATAAATGTACTGTACGAGCACTGCAACAACATAACTGAAATGAAAGTTCTCAGTTCAAAACCCTCTCAGGCCACAATGGTCTCCGTAAATCACTTAAGGTTAATGTTGGATGCTACCGCAGAACGACCACAGCCGGTTGTCATGTACCCCGTTATCCAATCGGCCTAGCATTCACAATCAGACAGCGATGACTTTGCAGATTCTGTTAAGGATGCTATTTAGCTCGATAACGTAAACCGATCCATAGATTATCAAGAGATGTCGTTCGATTGTACAGGGTGATTCACCTGCCCATTACGATGTCGTTTTATCCAACCCGCAATATTCAACTGGCGTTCGTGAACCACGCCCGAAATTTCCATATTCTCTCTCTCGCTATGCGCAAGCTGTTGGTCCTACAGAAAAAAATGAACAGGACTTTTTTTGTAGGAAGTTTAATGTAGCAAAATTTTCTAATGGGTTGCATTTCCGTTTTAGGCCGTAGTTTTCGGGTTATTCACGAAAAACTTACAAAAGTGACCTTCAAGCCCACCTCCACCCCCACAATGATCTCTCACGTCAGGATTTGTAGTATGTTGTTCACTGCACTCCCTCTCCAACAACTGAACAAAAATTTGCAACTGCACGTATCGTTTCCCACGTTCGACCCTTTTTGGTCTTCATTGACTAGCTAAGATCACGCTTAGTCGAACACTTACAAATTGTGAAACTGAGGTTTCCGTCAATTTTATCTAACTATTTTGTGAACTTTAACTGTATAACATAAACAATTATATCATTGTGTTCGTCAGACCTTCTGACTACGAAACTAGAGTGCTTGTAAGAGTTAAGTTCGGACTGAATTGTCAACGTTAGCATATCGTTTACAAAAGTCGTTTTTCTTTCGTTACTTGTTTTTCTTTCATTACTTGTTTTTCTTTCATTACTCTCATTGACATTTTAAATTAATAATGTTAACGAGATAGCCGACTATGCTGGTGACGTAATTGTCCAATCAATAGAGACCAAAAAAGGTCGAATATTGGGAATAGATCGTGTGGTCGGAAATTTTTGTACAATGGAAGGAGGGAGTGCCATGAACATCATACTAGAAATCCTGATTGGTGACGGGCGGGTGTAGGTGTGGAGGTGCGTTTGAAGGTCATTTTTGCACACTTTCCTTGAATGACTTGAAAACCTCGGACTCCAGCAAAAACCAATTCCAGTACAAAATTAACTACATTAAATTTCCTGTTCATTTTTTCTATATAACTAATAGTTAGCGCATAGCGAGCGAGAGAATATGAAAAACTCGCCTGTGGTTTATGAAAGCCAGATAGGACATTGCAGGCTGCATAAAAGGACATCGGTAGGGGAAACTGAATCACCATACAAAAACCGTAAGAGTACAATTTTATTCTTAAAAAAAAAATGCGCCCAGAAATAATTCAGGAGGAAAACGAATATCGCGGGCAGTGATTAATAGCGCACTCTGCAGTCCATCAAACAGAAACCCACGATTAGAGCTCGAACGACTTCTGCTGAGGTACTTATACTTTTATTCCTTTATTCATAAATACATTGTCACAGAACGAAGCAAAATACCCCATAAATATTTAAAAACTGAATAATAAAACAGAAAACTCATAATTTAGCCTTAGCTTGCGTTACAGCTTTAAAAATCTCCTCTCTGATATTGCTGAAGGGAGACATTGGCTCTCTTGGACAAAGGAAGTGTCATCCTCTAAATGCATTGATATGCTACTTTTGGAAGCTCGCACAGGTTAGTGCCTTTTCATTTTAAGGATAAGTATTGTGGTGCAAGGATAAGTATTGTGGGAGTGGAAGTGGCGGAAGGTTGTGTTAGCGTAAATCCTTACCAAGGTTAACATACGTTTATTAATACAACAACAATAAAACTGAATGCGTACACAGGATGATCACAAGCGAATAATACAGCGCTCAATTTATAAAAACCAACTTATTACAGCACAGTATAACAATCGATAAGATTTGCTGCCCCTAAACATACCTTCAGCTTTACAATATAGAGGGGCAAAACAATGTTGTTGTTGTTGTAGTCTTCAGCCCTGAGACTGGTTTGATGCAGCTCTCCATGCTACTCTATCCTGTGCAAGCCTCTCCATCTCCCAGTACCTACTGCAACCTACATCCTTCTGAATCTGCTTGGTGTATTCATCTCTTGGTCTCCCTCTACGATTTTTACCCTTTACGCTGCCCTCCAATACTAAATTGGTCTCCCTTGATGCCTCAGAACATGTCCTACCAACCGATCCCTTCTTCCAGTCAAGTTGTGCCACAAACTTCTCTTCTCCCCAATCCTATTCAACACCACCTCATTAGTTATGTGATCTACCCATCTAATCTTCAGCATTCTTCTGTAGCACCACACTTCGAAAGCTTCTATTCTCTTCTTGTCTAAACTATTTATCTTCCATGTTTCACTTCCATGCATGGCTACACTCCATACAAATACTTTCAGAAACGACTTCCTGACACTTAAATCTACACTCGATGTTAACAAATTTCTCTTCTTCAGAAACGCTTTCCTTGCCATTGCCAGTCTACATTTTATATCCTCTCTAATTCGACCATGATCAGTTATTTTGCTCCTCAAATAGCAAAACTCCTTTACTACTTTAAGTGTCTCATTTCCTAATCTAATACCCTCAGCATCACCAGACTTAATTCGACTACATTCCATTATCCTCGTTTTGCTTTTGTTGATGTTCATCTTATATCCTCCTTTCAAGATACTATCCATTCCGTTCAACTGCTCTTCCAAGTCCTTTGCTGTCTCTGACAGAATTACAATGTCATCGGCGAACCTCAAAGTTTTTATTTCTTCTCCATGGATTTTAATACCCACTCCGAATTTTTCTTTTGTTTCCTTCACTGCTTGCTCAAAATACAGATTGAATAACATCGGGGAAAGGCTACAACCCTGTCTTACTCCCTTCCCGGCCACTGCTTCCCTTTCGTGCCCCTCAACTCTTATAACTGCCATTTGGTTTCTATACAAATTGTAAACAGCCTTTCGCTCCCTGTATTTTACCCCTGCCACCTTCAGAATTTGAAAGAGTGTATTCCAGTCAACATTGTCAAAAGCTTTCTTTAAGTCTTCAAATGCTAGAAACGTAGGTTTGCCTTTCCTTAATCTAGCTTCTAAGATAAGTCGTAGGGTCAGTATTGCCTCACGAGTTCCAATATTTCTACGGAATCCAGACTGATCTTCCCCTAGGTCGGCTTCTACTAGTTTTTCCATTCGTCTGTAAAGAATTAGCGTTAGTATTTTGCAGCCGTGACTTATTAAACTGATAGTTCGGTAATTTTCACATCTGTGAACACCTGCTTTCTTTGGGATTGGAATTATTATATTCTTCTTGAAGTCTGAGGGTATTTCGCCTGTCTCATACATCTTGCTCACCAGATGGTAGAGTTTTGTCAGGACTGGCTCTCCCAAGGCCGTCAGTAGTTCCAATGGAATGTTGCCTACTCCCGGGGCCTTGTTTCGACGCAGGTCTTTCAGTGCTCTGTCAAACTCTTCACGCAGTATCAATATCATTAATAATAGAGCAACTGTAAAGGGGCAACAAGAATAACTCCAATAATCAAATCTTAACCCCAAACACAGTATCTCAAAGCATACGCCATCAAAAGCCGTCACCCAAAACTAAAACCACTAATTAACAAGAGTATCGAGCATAATTAACAGAACAAACAACAAGTTACCCACTGCTGGCCACAGCCGACAGTAAATGAGAGCGCGGTTCAATAAACGCCAGTAGTAAAACAGATCGAAATCTCTTAAATCGCATTGAGCAGTAAAATACAGAATTTCAGGTTCTAAAACACTTGCCCCTTCAACGGCCTCGCCGTGGTGCAGTGTGATTTCTCGCGCAATTTAATTTGGTCCAACCACATACCGTCGTCTGCATTACAAAATTTTGCACTGGACACAACCGGCACAACGTTCTTTCACCGTCTCAGCGAAACACACGCCGCGGCTATCTCCTAGTTGGACAGCCCTAGCTGTCGAGCCTTCTTCACTCTCACACCTCCCCACTGGTGACGACAGCAACCGCCCCGTCCTGCTAATATAACGGGGCGCTACCACCG
The DNA here is from genome assembly GCF_021461385.2 of Schistocerca piceifrons. Taxonomy (NCBI): domain Eukaryota; kingdom Metazoa; phylum Arthropoda; class Insecta; order Orthoptera; family Acrididae; genus Schistocerca; species Schistocerca piceifrons. The sequence continues at coordinate 390,284,068 of NC_060139.1, read as the reverse complement.
GCAAACTCTATGAGTCAGCCACGCCAGGACGTAAACAAGAGCGGGCGGCGTGTCTCCCGTGGCCCGACGTCGCACGAAGTCTCGTCCGCTGCTACCCACGGTCCCTGGCTCGAGGCTAATGTTGCCGTTTGGCTGCCGTCCACCAGACTGCTCCTCGTTGTGGGAGTTCGAACCTCCACACCTCGCTCCAGCCACAGCCAAATAAATAGTCACGACCAGTGGCCGCCGCTGAAGCATTCCATTTGGTGGTGCAAAAAAAAAAAAAAAAAAAAAAAAAATAGTTTGGTAGCATCGAGTGTATTACGGAATTTTGTCGATAATTCATATATTTCACAAAATATTATATCAAACTAAACGTATAGAGAAACAGAAATAAACACTTATTACAACAGCGCTCTTCTTATGCACAGTAGGAGATTGATATATTCCTGTAGAACATGATAGCAAGTGTTTGTATGAGAGAGAGAGAGAGAGAGAGAGAGAGAGAGAGAGAAGTTGCTTTAGATATCTTTTTCGCATGTCTGCATGAGATATAAAACGTAACACTAATTCCGAAAATCTCTCTCGCACACAAATGCACACGCGCGCACACACATCAACAGCACAGTTCTTCACTCCTCGCAGGCCATGTTCGGTCACTTAAACGTGGCCGGCCGCTTCAGTCCGGAACCGAGCTGCCGTTACGGTCGTAGGCTCGAATCCTGCCTTGGGCATGGATGAGTGTGATGTCCTTAGGTTAGTTAGGTTTAAGTACTTCTAAGTCTAAGGGACTGATGAGCTCAGATGTTAAGTCCCATAGTGCTTAGAGTCATTTGAACCATTTGAACTTAAACGTGGCAGTCATAACCAGGGGGTGTAGGTTAAGATACCGGCGGAGATCGGGCCTGTAACTACCACGTAACGACGCCACCAACCTCAGCTAACAATTGCGCTCTAGCCGTTACCAAATGATTTATGTGCTCCGCTTTGCTTTGAGTTGAGATTGCTGGTTGTTTCCTTTTCTTAAATGGCTCTGAGCACTATGCGACTTAACTTCTGAGGTCATCAATCGCCTAGAACTTAGAACTAATTAAACCCAACTAACCTAAGGACATCACACACATCCATGCCCGAGGCAGGATTCGAACCTGCGACTGTAGCGGTCCCTCGGCTCCAGACTGTTCCTTTTCTTATTTTGAAATGAGTGCAGAGAGCAATCTTGCTCTGTCATAGGGTTCGAATATGATTCTCACAACACCAGATGGAATCAGCGATCCGTATGTACATTATTACATCAGTTCTGCTTTCCCAGGAGCACGGAACACAGGCCAGCCCTGTGAGAGGGAGACGTGGCTTCTCCCCCCACTCCACTCTTGTACCCTCGACAGCCAAGACTCTTCGTCTGCTTTACGTTCGTGGCTATCAGAAAAGTGTCCGCTACGACATGAGTGCCAGTACGAGAAATAACAGAGCATGTATAAATTATTCGAACTTGTAATCTGGATTTTGCGAAGCAAATTTAATGAAATTACCAATGTTTAAAAATAAAAGCATTGTACTCACTAAAAGCAGCGACTCCATGACTTTGGGAAGACAGCTTCAAAATAATTAGTAGGAACGATATTGTAAATACACTCCTGGAAATGGAAAAAAGAACACATTGACACCGGTGTGTCAGACCCACCATACTTGCTCCGGACACTGCGAGAGGGCTGTACAAGCAATGATCACACGCACGGCACAGCGGACACACCAGGAACCGCGGTGTTGGCCGTCGAATGGCGCTAGCTACGCAGCATTTGTGCACCGCCGCCGTCAGTGTCAGCCAGTTTGCCGTGGCATACGGAGCTCCATCGCAGTCTTTAACACTGGTAGCATGCCGCGACAGCGTGGACGTGAACCGTATGTGCAGTTGACGGACTTTGAGCGAGGGCGTATAGTGGGCATGCGGGAGGCCGGGTGGACGTACCGCCGAATTGCTCAACACGTGGGGCGTGAAGTCTCCACAGTACATCGATGTTGTCGCCAGTGGTCGGCGGAAGGTGCACGTGCCCGTCGACCTGGGACCGGACCGCAGCGACGCACGGATGCACGCCAAGACCGTAGGATCCTACGCAGTGCCGTAGGGGACCGCACCGCCACTTCCCAGCAAATTAGGGGCACTGTTGCTCCTGGGGTATCGGCGAGGACCATTCGCAACCGTCTCCATGAAGCTGGGCTACGGTCCCGCACACCGTTAGGCCGTCTTCCGCTCACGCCCCAACATCGTGCAGCCCGCCTCCAGTGGTGTCGCGACAGGCGTGAATGGAGGGACGAATGGAGACATGTCGTCTTCAGCGATGAGAGTCGCTTCTGCCTTGGTGCCAATGATGGTCGTATGCGTGTTTGGCGCCGTGCAGGTGAGCGCCACAATCAGGACTGCATACGACAGAGGCACACAGGGCCAACACCCGGCATCATGGTGTGGGGAGCGATCTCCTACACTGGCCGTACACCACTGGTGATCGTCGAGGGGACACTGAATAGTGCACGGTACATCCAAACCGTCATCGAACCAATCGTTCTACCATTCCTAGATCGGCAAGGGAACTTGCTGTTCCAACAGGACAATGCACGTCCGCATGTATCCCGTGCCACCCAACGTGCTCTAGAAGATGTAAGTCAACTACCCTGGCCAGCAAGATCTCCGGATCTGTCCCCCATTGAGCATGTTTGGGACTGGATGAAGCGTCGTCTCACGCGGTCTGCACGTCCAGCACGAACGCTGGTCCAACTGAGGCGCCAGGTGGAAATGGCATGGCAAGCCGTTCCTCAGGACTACATCCAGCATCTCTACGATCGTCTCCATGGGAGAATAGCAGCCTGCATTGCTGCGAAAGGTGGATATACACTGTACTAGTGCCGACATTGTGCATGCTCTGTTGCCTTTGTCTATGTGCCTGTGGTTCTGTCAGTGTGATCATGTGATGTATCTGACCCCAGGAATGTGTCAATAAAGTTTCCCCTTCCTGGGACAATGAATTCACGGTGTTCTTATTTCAATTTCCAGGAGTGTAGATTCATCGCTCCTCCTTGTGGGGAATAAACCTGTCATCTCAGATTGAAATGTTCAATTTTACACACTAACGACTTCTCACAGGAAAGCATCCCTAAGGCACTCATTCTTCTTTCATGGTGCTTCGTAGGAACGTTTTAACTTTCTTGAGCATTGAAAAGCACCGCCCAGGTTCTGAGGTCGAGATAGGCGTCGTGATTAGCAGTTTCAGAATTGTGACAGTCTCGTCGTCGAATGTGTCACGAAGTTCATCCTCTAGAATCAGCGAGAGAAATGCAACTGCTCTCAACTCAGGCCCAGCGTAGAAGAACTGAATCGCGCCCTTCAACTTTCTTTTTTCCAGAAAAGTACGTGTCTTTAATTTCAAGGTATTTGCCAGGAAAATCTGTGATGTGTTTGTCAAACTGATTTACTTCAAATAAGCTGGCTGCAATGCGGTGTCCAATGAACTGAAAATGTGATTATATTCCAGAAAGGAAGGCATCGCACACTTCCAAAGCATCTCTTTTTTGGGGCCCATCAATAATCCGTGGCTTCTTGGCGGGCATCGTTTCACCATTTTCGAAACTAATCTTGTTAAGCATGGAATAATTGTCATCTCTGATGTTTTGCATTACCGCTTCAATGTTCTGGTTGTCTTGCGTTGCTGTGGTCGGTTCGGTTATCTTCTTCTGAAACTGATTAAAAAGTACGTCTTATAGAAAAATGATAGTCAGAAAATGACTTCATTATCACGCCGTCTTTGTACGAATCAGCTTTTTCAATAATAGGAGATAGTTTTATGCTCAAGGCTTGTTTCAGTGACTTCCATAACAATAACACGACTTTTCCCTGTTTTCAAAAACGTCTTTTACTGCTCGTGAATGGCAATTCCATCTCATCACACACAAGGGGCAAGCTTTTTTGTACAATGCTATGTAACACTTGTAACGTTGTTGCTTTAATTTGTGGTGTAAGCGGTGCTGATAGACAATAAAAGCGGGTTAAAACCTGTGTGCTGTCTGGGGAAGTTAACCTTGCATTACTGAGCAACTGTTTCACCAGGTATCCAGTCTAGCTTACCAAATTCCCAACCAGACTAACATTAATTATAATCTTTTAATAGTCATACGACAACAAGTGATATGTATATAAAAAAGAGAATTTAAAAAAAGAAATAAATCAGTTTATATTTGGAAATTTATTTTAACATTTATCACTGAAATTTCAGCATATTAAACTCGATTCATAACTAAGCTGGTCCCTTATTTAGGATTGTGAAAATGTGAGATCGTAATCTTACGGAACACATCAAATATGGAGCCAAGATTGGGAGACTGCATACAACACTGCAGCCATAAAATAACACACGAAGAACGTTGAAACATATGCAAGAGGAAATTAACCACAACCAACCCATTCAATTTTCACCCAAAAGCAGTTACGTTCGTAGCACAATCCTGTCTGTCATGTAATTACCACACACTGGTATACTAAATTCATACTAACTCCCTGTGAAATCTTCCCAAAAAGAGTAGCTGAGGGCTACTTTGATGATTACACCACATGCTTCACGTGGTCAACTTGGTTTACACAAAGAGTGTAACTCCACAATAATTTTGATAATTAAAATAAATTAGATCGAAAGCAATTTACAAAAGAAAAACCTCAAACTGGTTACTATCGTCTTACTATTAACCTGATGGGTCAAACCATTGTATGAGCACGTGGTACCGGACTCACAAAGTACACCCCACGTGGGTTGAACATAAAGAAAAGTTGCTGTATTGAAAAATATTGTCAAGGCGAGATGTTATAATCTCACGCACATTCGCATTTAAGATTGATGATCTTAGTTAGAGTTACTGATCAACACGTGGTTCCACTTTACACACAAAGTAGTGACAAAGCAACTACCGGAATATTTTCTGAACTTGACACTCGAATTACACTGCGCTGCAATTTAAGATAACATTAGATATTTTAAAGCTAAACCTGAAATAAAGGTGATTAAATTTTCAGTTAGGCTGAACTTAAGAAATCCATTGTCCTACGGATTTAGCAGACACGCGCTTAGCCGGAGATCTTACCACTTCAGACGCTCGCCATGGACAGACTGACCTGGTCCCTTCCTGAGGGTGGCTCACAAATACAAACGGAAGTGGCCAGAGGGGCAGCTTCCTATACCAACATGACAAGGGGTGGACAGGACCATACTAAGGATAGAAACCTCTTTGCTTTTAGAAAGCGTAGCTACCTGTTCTGACGTTGGTCCTACTGTTCTCTAGCAGACAGGCTTGTCTGCTACCATCCAGCATGCAACTAGAAATACACTTGCTCATTCATCCTCTCACACAGAAGGGAAGGGGGATGACAGTATCTTATCATATACAGTATATAAAAGAAAGTGGATGTAGGTTCCGTATGAGACTGTGTGACATGAATTACCTATAAGCTGTGTTTTAAAGTGTAGTAGTGTGACAGATCGTTCTTGTTGATGTGTAAAAGTAACACGTTCCACTGCTCAGTCTCCTCCCAGATAGTCAGAAACACCACAGTAATTTAGAAGAGGAATTTATGCCATAAATGACAACATATTTAAGAAATTAACATGAAAGGAATCCAACAGAGACCTTTCATAACCCCAACGCTCCGGGAAAAGACTGTGCAGGGAATTTTCTGGCCATGCTAGGACATTGCCAAGCAGGCTTCTCACACCCAACTTAAACCAAAAATGTAAAGAAAAGGCAAAAGGTCACCAGCTACTTGCTAAAACACAATAATTTCAACACATCTTTAGAATCTACCAATTTCAAAGAGAAAAAAACAATATGTGACACCTATTTAAAAGACAGTGTAGACCTAATTCGGTCAGCAAGTAAAAACAATGGTTCCTGTGTCATTAATATGAAAACAATTTCTGGTTGTTACCCTTATGGAGTTCACCAGTATTTGCTCATTGCAAGAGCCAACTGATCACAGGAAAATTTATGACTGTTTATTAACAAGTAAAATTTATGAAAATAGCAAAGGTGCCACAGCAATTAAAAAAGAACATGAAAATAACATCAGTATTTTAAAGCAGAACATTACAATGCACAATCCGCAAAAGCAAAAAAAGCGATAAGAGAAAAAAAACATGTTTTACAAAGTGGTTACCACAAAGAACTATATCTTATAAAACTAATAATTTGTAGAATTAAAATAACTTTTTGGCACTAATTTAATCACTCTACTATCTTTCGGTTAGTTAGCAAACAATGATCAATGTGTCATTATACTGAAACTAGAATTAATTATGTGATTGTTACCCTTAAGGGGTTCCTCACTATAAATATGCCCCATGCAAAGGCTAATCGATCACAGTCCAATGAGCATGAATAGCTATCTGACTGATAAACGAAGCAATGCCACAGGAATGAATTTACGAAACAAAATATCACAAATCTAATACAACACACACAAACAAACATTGAGAAATAAAACATCTCTGAAAGTACAATAGTCAACGTCTAAAAAAAAACCACCAGTAAATAAAACAGCTGCAAAATACAAGAGTCAAAGTCTAAAGAAAACAATAAATAGAACACCTGCAAAATACAAGAGTCAGTCTAATAAACACCAATAAATCGAACTCCTGCAAAACACACGAGTCAGAGTTTCTCTGACAGAAATACACGTATATGCATTGGACTAAGAAGTGTATAATCACTGCTCACTGACACACTCAGTAGTTCCACTGTTCCGAGGCACAATATAAGGGGAGGGGGGGGGGGGTTCGTCGCCGCAGCTGTCAGTAGGGATTTTTGTCCATCTGTTGCGTGCAATCCCGCCGTCTGTGCCCTCTCATGAAGTTTCTCTTGGTGGCCCGTGTCACGTACATCTCGATTTGGTTCCATGTTTGTGTTGTGAAATTCGTGCGGTATCCTCGTTTGACACGCCAGGTTGATATTCCTAGGCAAGGGTGACACTTAATGGCTCTTCTTTGTGCCAGCCTTAGTTACCAGAGAACATTGAACTATGATTTACTGTCGCTTGACAGTGGGCATCCGCCAGGAAATGTTGATAGACGTCGTTAAAGTCTGCCAGTTTCTCTGGACAGTATGTCTCAAAAGGCTCCACGCCCCTTGTGTTGTTACATTCTTGAGTTATCCTCAATTGGCTCGCCGGTTTGATATTCCTGGGCAAGGATGACACTTAATGGCTCTTCTTTGTGCCACCCTTAGCGACCAGAGAACATCGAACCATGATTTACTGTCGCTTGACAGTAGGCATCCGTCAGGAAATGTCGATAGGCGTCGTTGGCGTCTGCAAGTTTCTCTGGACAGTACCTGTCAAAAGGCTCCACGCCCCTTTATCCCCTGTCTTTTGTCGTTTCACCGCGGCCGTCTCGTCACGATCGCGTGCGTTGCCAGCAGATGGATTTCCGCGCGGTGGACCGCTCGGCCATCTCAGGTCATCGCCTCCACAGAGGGTCGCACTGGTGCGGCCGGCCATTAGCTCCGGGTGCAAAGAAAGTGTTTGCCGCGTACCCTTCTTTTGTGGTTGACCGCGCTCCCGAAGTGGCCCGGTTGACAGTGTGTCCTGTTGGGAAACCCGACAGTTTACAACTAGCCCTCCTCCTCGCTGCTGCCGCTGTCTCGTAAGAGTTTAGCCGGTTCGCTTTCACGTTCTCAACTGCATTCACGGAAATTGTTCATCATAGTTAAGTGATTACAAAATGTCATACATAATACCACTTAGTATTGTCTTTCACAGTTTTTAAGAACAAAAGTGAGACTTAATTTTTTTTAAATAAAAAAAGTTAGATGAATCGATAATATAAACATAAAAGTTAAGTGACTTGACAATATAAAAAAATAAAAGTGAAATGACTTGACAGTATAAAAATAAAAATTAAATGAACTGACAATATAATATCTAAATCCACATCACTAATGTGGTTCACTTCTGTTTTAATCAATCAAATGCTACTTATTAATTCACTACAATGAATACGATTATGCCTTGTGCAAGTATAGGTCAGGGCAGCATAGGGTTCACATGTTATTTACACGCACACACACACATGCACACCTGTTGTCTGTACTACAAACTAACTACCCATAAACATGTATTACTCAAAATTCTACTTCTATCCACTACTAGTTAATCCAACAAGCTACTGCAATGCTACTTCAACAAAGTGTTTACACCACTACCCCATTGTTCTAATTCGTCCTCTTCCTGACGCTCGCCGCATATGTCTTGTCAGATGATAAATATGGAGAAACTTTCCTTAAACATACACAGTAAAAAGAACAATGGTTATTTACATGTCAAAACATTTATACCAGTTGACACACCTGATAAGAGACACGCAATTATACATTTATCATACTCATATATTCACACATAAAACAGTAAGAAATTTCATCTAAAATTACGTTATCACAAGAATTAATCACACAGATGACTCTGAGAAGGGTAAAAATATTTTCATTATACAGGTTATACTACATTTTCTTACCCATTTCTTTCCTTCTTTAAGTTACCTTTCGCTTCCAAATCAGTTATTTCACCTATGGTGGTTATTCTGGATTCGTTTCTCATGAATGGCAAAATAGTGGTCTCCTCTATTCTGTAAAACAGTTTCATCTTAACATATTGAACTTACAACAGACACAAAAGATCCGAATCCTCCTGTAGTTTAAATGACAAATGTTTTGCTTCATCCTTATTACCTTAAACCAAGCTTTCATTCGGTCCCATAATCAAAATTATTTAATCTTCCTCTACCTTCAAGAGGGAAATTTCCTCAGTACAAATCATATAGGCTGCAGTGCATCCCGCACCAGCGAAAACAGTAAGCTGTAATGCTCACAGCATCAGCAAAACACATAAACGTCGCTTTTCTAGGACAAGTATTAATGCAGAATAATTTTTCAGGCTTTGGCTCAACATCAATCAAGACTACAGAAAGGATCCATATTTCTGTTCCATTCTCCATTTGCTGAAAAACTGCTCGTATTTGACTACCACAATAATATTTCAGGGCCACGTAAATTACAAAAACCACAATTCTTCTTTCACCTTGAAGGGAATCAATATACTTACGAAATCCACAGACAGCACTTTACATACTCAGCTATAAAGAACAAAAAAGACATATATCATCAATATTAATATATCATCGCATATTGGAAAGCCAATCTTATTATCGCATCCTGTTTTCAAGATTCTAAACTTCCTCATTCCTTTCTCAGAGTTCTCCTATCTTAAAATATTCATACAGCACGCATACTATATGTAAGAGATCCTCATTTATACTGCCAGATATAGAATAGTAATAGATAGATAGTAGCACTGAAAGCAGAAAATCGGAAACGAGGCTACTAACAGCTGGGGACCTGGGTTTGGCAGACGCATAATACCCACAGATCGGATGTTCCCCTGAGTTTTGCATTAATTCAACACAGATCTTGCTTCTTTCAGGAGAGACTCTTTTCAATTTACACAAAAAAACCATAAACAGCATTTTACTCGTTCACAAAGAAACCTTTTATCTTCACATTTGAACCAACCTAAATCCTAATTGCACAAGGAAAGAAAAAACATCACTTCAATCAATCACATAGAAATATCTTTATCATTATTTTTACCAACATGTTATTCAAAATGCATTTATCACAAATGTAAACTAATCAATTGTTTCTCTTCCCCGTCCTCTCTACTCCTTGCGAGGTGCCGGGGCTAGCAGTGTATTTAACACTAAATTCTTCTAGAATCTACTTATGTAAATGATGCTCTAAGCCCCCCCTATTCTAACTCCGACTTTTGCTGTTGCACATGGATTAAAAAAAAATACGCGAACTGACTGTAATCAACCCTGCCCGTGGAGTAGAAAAGAGTTTGGCACCTGCAATAATTTAATTTGATAAATAAGTTAAATAAACGAAGGTTTCATTAACGTAGTGAGAAATGATAGGGTTGCTCTACCGATTAACAGAATGAAAGTTCTGTCCAAAATAACAACATGATTTATTAAGACTAAACACAAAATAATAAACAAAAACACATGAAACATTTACAATACACCAAATTGGCTCAAATTGGATACTCAAACAAACGCTGTGAAGGTGAAGTTGTCCCTAAACTAGATTGTGAGGATTATGACGAAGTGGTATATGGAGCCAATTCCTTGCCACTCAAATCTTAAGGGAGACACACAGCTAACCCAACATTAATTGTTGCTACATTAGTGAGAACTCAGACGATGAACACCCAAGACAGAACAAAGTTAGAGAAAGACGAACAGGCGCGCTCTGCTTAGCTCTGATTATCACCTAGGAAAATCCCTATCTGCCAGTGCTGCGGACATACATTACCAAACTGTCTTCTTAACTGCAAGAACACGATCTGGCGTACCGGAGGCGATGGCTGGTTGTTCCACACTAAAGACTTCCTAGCAATACAAATGCGCCTCTGAGGGAGACGAAGAAGGCTCGCCACGCAATCACTGACGGTACAGTGATTGATTTTATCAAGCGAAGTCACACTGTAACTCCGATACAGTCAACTTTAGCCAAAACTGCTCAAGACAGACAACATAGGCCGCTTGTACGCAGAACGCTCAATTGCCAACTGTACTCGTAAAGTTACATTGAAGTCGAAACTTCAGCAACTTCGTCAAACAGTTACAATCAAATAAAAGTATATTAGACAGCCAACGGAAGGCCGGCTGTCCAGAGCGGCGAGGGCTCAGTCTTGTAACCTACTCCGACCGAAAGGCGAGACCCAACTCCTCACAAGAGCACCCGTACAAACCGAACACAGAACATTCCCGCCCCCACGACAGTGGCCGTGGTTAACCATTCCAATCAGCAACTTGAAAACCGGCAGAAAATTCCACTCTATTGTTGGAGCACTACCATTCCACCAATGGAGATTCTTGGCGCCAATTTATGCTCCGATTTTGCTACGTCACGGAGCTATGCCCTGAGCAAGCCAATCACAGTTACTATACGGCAGAAATCGCGGGAATTTGCGCGCCAAGGCTGCTTGGGAACACAAGTCATTCCCACACCTCGCTGGTAGCCCGCCAGAAAGTGTTTTCGCTAAGTTTCTGTGAAGTAATGGAACCTCTAGCCCAGCCGCTACTTCAGGCCCTTCCAGGTGTGTCTTTTGACAATGTCGGCGTCTGGAAAGCATTCACTCGACTCCCTCACACCCGTTGGCTTACCCTTTCAATATCAGCTGTGCCTGCCTGTCACCAGACCACCTGGGTGACGAGAGACGCTGCGTGGGAAGTCCACGTGTGAAGGAATAGCAACTTTTCACCGCATGCAATTAAAGAGGAAAATCGTAAGATAGAAATATGAGAGGGGGCTCATGCCAATGTGCTCATTTGTTCCGATTGGGCGCCTTCTGCGCTGATCATTTGTCATTGCCGGTTTTGTTCATTTCCATTTGCTGGATTACGTCTAGCGTTGGCCGGCCGAATTTCAACATCATGTGGTGCTCCGCCTACAATCCTATTCCCACCGTGTTCATCGTAGTATCGATTCTGGTTGCCGTACCTGTTGCGTTCACGATCTTGTCCACGTCCTCGATCATTTCCGTTGTTCCACCTGTGTTCGTAACTGTTACCCCAGTTTCTATACGGCCGGTCCCGATTATTGTTCCGTTCGCGTCGCGACGACCAGTCACGCCATTGATTAGTACTACGGCCACGACTGCGATCGCACTGCTGTGCCCCGTAATAACTTTGTGCCTGATTAGGCGGGCATTCTCCTGTATTGTATTCCAACTCTTGGAGAAGTGTCTTAAACGTTTCCACGTCCTCTTTGCATCGTCCCGCAAGAATGACGTGGCGCAAGTGCATCGGCAATTTGGTGATGCATATCCTAATTAGTTCCACAGGCCCGTATGGGTCGTATAAAAATTGATTTGCCTGCAGCATGTGGTCGAATAGGCGTGCTGGGCTGCCGAAACCAGACTGGTTCAAATTTGGCAGCATAATTATGCCATGTTTGACCCTATCTTGTGCCGCTTCCGACCAATAGGCGGACAGAAAAGCTTGTCGAAACTCCCGAGTGGAGTTGCAGTGACGCGTTGCTGACCTCATGCGAATCGCCGGTTCGCCTTCCAAATAGCCACACATGTATTCTATCTTATGTGAACTTGCCCAGTCGGGGGGAAGACAAAACTCAAATTGCTCGAGCCATGCTCGTGGATGTATTCCTTTTTGCGAATTTCGAAATATCTCAAACTTTCTCACCGCAAGGAAATGTTTGAAATCAAATCCCTGCATTGCCTCCCGGCAAGGCCCTTGAATGTTTCTATTTTTCTCATGTCTGCCCCTCAAAATACATTCTTCCCTGTCGTCAAAATCTCCCTCGTGGCCGGAGTCCCTCTCTGTACTGTTCGTACGGCTATTTTAGTGCTATTGGCGAGTCTGGAATCACACGCCACGCGGTTTTCCAGATGTGCCACGCGTTCTTGTAATTCGCCTGTTACAGCTTCGTGCCGCCTGTTCACTTCGAACTGTCCCTTCTGAAATCTAAGAAGCGAATGCACTTCTTCGGTCTCTGCGACCGCTACCGGTGTAGTATTGTTCTCGCTTTCCGTCGCCTTCATCGTGCCTACGATGTCCGCTAATGCCGCAATCTTATCATGTATTTGTCTGTTGTCATCCGCCCCAGTTTGCTTCAATTGTTCTACTTGCTGTTCGAGTGCGTGAATCGCTTGACTGTTGTCCGCTACTGTGTTGCTAACGGACGTGGGACAATGTGTTTCCGTCTCCTGGACCCTCGAGGGTACCTGCTGGCGTTCCCTTTGGCATTCTTCTCTCAGCGCTTGGAAATTCCTAAGTAGCTGTTCTTAACTCTCTTTCGATTCCGCATCGCGACTCCGTTTGCCCTGTTCTAAGGCTTGCAGATGATCATCGACTTGTTCAAATGTACGGCCTAATTCTTTCATAATATCACTTTTTATTTCACTTGCCAGATTGTTTATTCTTTGCGAGATATCATCGGACACTCTCTGCATCGACTTGTCGACTTTATTTGTCTGCTGGATTAGTTTTTCGTCTATTTGTTCGCCTAGCTCTCGGATCGATTTTTCGGATGATTCTTTTTGTTCTCGGAACGATTTTTCTGATTTCTGCATCATTTGTTCACCTAGTTCGCGGATCGACTTTTCAGATTTCTACGTCATTTGTTCACCTAGCTCTCGGATCGATTTTTCAGATTTCTCTGCGTTTTCTTTATTTTGTTGCAATAAGGCTTTCATGAGTTCTGCTAAATCAATTTGGTTAGTTGGAGGCAAACTAATTTCTGGCTCTGATGTGAGCCCGTTTGTCCTGTTTTGCATTTCCTCTGAAGTATTTCCCATTGCATTTTCGGAACCGTCCGGCATGTTAATATTCGAAATCAAATTATCCCCATGCTCCATGTTGCTTAAGTTGTTGGACCGCCTACTTTCAGCTTGGTTACGAGTCTGCATTAGTTCAATTTATGCCCGGTATGCAACACACTAATCAGAATAAATGTATCCCGCAAAAATTACAACAGTCACACGAAAGGTACCCAACTTAGTACGCACTTTTTCACACACACATCAAATTTATATCTTTGATCGAAGTAGGTGCAATTTACAAGCGAGAAAAAAAACCTACATATAAAACACACAAATATAGAAAACAAAACAAGACAAACAACACAACGCCGCTCAACAACGCCGTGAATCTTTTGAAAGTCTGCTCAGAAGCAACGCAGAAGTTGTTTGAGCGCTGCAGGGAAAAAAATTAAGATTATACAACTCTCGCAATCTAACGTTTCAGAGATTCCAGAGTCTAGCGCAATCACAGAACAGGGTCGCCATGTGTAATGTTGTTGCTTTAATTTGTGATGTAAGCGGTGCTGATAGACAATAAAAGCGGGTTAAAACCTGTGTGCTGTCTGGGGAAGTTAACCTTGCATTACTGAGCAACTGTTTCACCAGGTATCCAGTCTAGCTTACCAAATTCCCAACCAGACTAACATTAATTATAATCTTTTAATAGTCATATGACAACCGGTGATATGTATATAAAAAAGAGAATTTAAATGAAAAGAAATAAATCAGTTTATATTTGGAAATTTATTTTAACATTGATCACTGAAATTTCAGCATATTAAACTCGATTCATAACTAAGTTGGTCCCTTATTTAGGATTATGAAAATATGAGATTGTAATCTTACGGAACACATCAAATATGGAGCCAAGATTGGGAGACTGCATACAACACTGCAGTCATAAAATAACACACGAAGAACGTTGAAACATATGCAAGAGGAAATTAACCACAACCAACCCATTCAATTTTCACCCAAAAGCAGTTACGTTCGTAGCACAATCCTGTCCGTCATGTAATTACCACACACTGGTATACTAAATTCATACTAACTTTCTGCGAAATCTTCCCGAAAAGAGTAGCTGAGGGTTACTTTGATGATTACACCACATGCTTCACGTGGTCAACTTGGTTTACACAAAGAGTGTAACTCCACAATAATTTTGATAATTAAAATAAATTAGATCGAAAGCAATTTACAAAAGAAAAACCTCAAACTGGTTACTATCGTCTTACTATTAACTTGATGGGTCAAACCATTGAATGAGCTCGTGGTATCAGACTCACAAAGTACACCCCACGTGGGTTGAACATAAAGAAAAGTTGCTGTATTGAAAAATATTGTCAAGGCGAGACGTTATAATCTCACGCACATTCGCATTTAAGATTGATGATCTTAGTTAGAGTTACTGATCAACACATGGTTCCACTTTACTCAGAAAGTAGTGACAAAGCAACTACCGGAATATTTTCTGAACTTGACACTCGAATTACACTGCGCTGCAATTTAAGATAACATTAGATATTTTAGAGCTAAACCTGAAATAAAGGTGATTAAATTTTCAGTTAGGCTGAACTTAAGAAATCCATTGTCCTACGGATTTAGCAGACACGCGCTTAGCCGGAGATCTTACCACTTCAGACGCTCGCCATGGACAGACTGACCTGGTCCCTTCCTGAGGGTGGCTCACAAATACAAACGGAAGTGGCCAGAGGGGCAGCTTCCTATACCAACATGACAAGGGGTGGACAGGACCATACTATGGATAGAAACCTCTTTGCTTTTAGAAAGCGTAGCTACCTGTTCCGACGTTGGTCCTACTGTTCTCTAGCAGACAGGCTTGTCTGCTACCATCCAGCATGCAACTAGAAATACATTTGCTCATTCATCCTCTCACACAGAAGGGAAGGGGGATGACAGTATCTTATCATATACAGTATATAAAAGAAAGTGGATGTAGGTTCCGTATGAGACTGTGTGACATGAATTACCTATAAGCTGTGTTTTAAAGTGTAGTAGTGTGACAGATCGTTCTTGTTTATGTGTAAAAGTAACATGTTCCACTGCTCAGTCTCCTCCCAGATAGTCAGAAACACCACAGTAAATTTAGAAGAGGAATTTATGCCATAAATGACAACATATTTAAGAAATTAACATGAAAGGAATCCAACAGATACCTTTCACACTTTTTATCTCTGTGGCGAGTTAGAAAAGAAAGAAGAATGACCCAAAAGGTGTGCAAAAAAGATGCGGGCTTTGCGATTAAGAGAGGCTGCCGTAGACATAAGGTTGTACTGATGAGAATAACAATGGATGTAGTTTGCATTTGGATATCTGTCGTTAATTTCTGAACCCCGTTCGACATGCCACTTATAACGTTTGCACCATCGTAACCCTGAGCTATTAGTTATGCTCAATCATCGCCAATTAATGGTTCAATTTCTTTCAGAATACTCCCAGCTATAGAATAAGCATGCTGACTTTCTGTACTAACAAAGATCCAGAATCTTTCAATAGGTTTTCCCTCAGCAACATAACGCAAAACAATAACCATTTGAAATTCGCAAGACACCTCTGTGCTGTCATCCGCGATTATTGCAACATAATCGGCACGTTTTATTTCTTTACGGACTTCTTCATGGTACACTTCCAAAGTGCATTGCAGTAGCTTGTTCTGAACGGTCATAGAAATGCCTTTGAACACTGATGCTTGAGGGAGATGAAGTTGATGTTTATCCAGTTCGGCGCTGAACTGAATTAGCTCGCGAAGAACCGCCTTATTTTGAGAGGCATCAGATTCATCGTGGCCCCTGAGAGCCAGTTCCAAAGCACCACAGAACTGAATACAGTTTATAATTAAATTCAACATATATATCTATTCGTTTCTACGCGTTTGTTGTGGCTGTCAATTGTTTGTCTACATTGCGAATCTAATTTCTGCTGAATGTTCGTTTTGTCTAGAAATG
This sequence comes from Schistocerca piceifrons, assembly GCF_021461385.2. NCBI lineage: Eukaryota > Metazoa > Arthropoda > Insecta > Orthoptera > Acrididae > Schistocerca > Schistocerca piceifrons. Next base: position 390,267,712 of record NC_060139.1, on the reverse strand, counting down.
AAAGACTAAGCATTCATGTGTCGTTCGTTTTGACATTTCGTGAACTTCTGTTTTAGACCGTATAAGCCCAATATCAGTTATTCCGGTCTTACACCAATGAACATCTCCCCCCCCCCCCCCCCCCAAATAACACACAACGAAAACAAAAAACAGCGTTGCTCCCTTCACAACCACAAGTCCATTTCTTCTTTTGTTAAATTCCGGATTGAACTTATGGCATCGATTTTTTGTTTGCTACTACAGATCCAGATTCGGAAGAGGATAACCTATTGTTTATTATCTGAGAGTCCTGTCGCTAAATAGCGTTTTCAATAACTCATTTATGGCGTTTTTAATAACTCATTTACTTTGTTCAAGTTTGCTATTTTCACAGCCAACTGAATTTTCCCATACAGATAACGCTGTGCAGACAGTTATATACGGTCAGTTACCTGACCTCGCTGTAACTGCAACTTGTTTGTACAGAACTGTAATACACGAACGTAACGAGTATAAACAGAAAATTACACATTTGTTTGGAAAACAGATGCTCAACCGGTGGTGAATACGTTAGTTTTTTGTTTTGTTCTGTAGAAATAGCCCTGCTGTTGTGAAATATACCAATTTTGAAATAATGGCTCTTAGTTTCAAAATCTAAGGGCATAATTATATTCAAATTACATATAGCTACACTATATGCATTATTTCTGTATTCTGTGTTCGATCAGGTGCTGGAAGGTTTCTTGGGGGACGGCATCCCATTCTTCACGGAGTGCTGCACTGAGGAGAGATATCGATGTCGGTCAGTGAGGCGTGGTACGAAGTCGGCGTTCCAAAACATCCCGAAGGTGTGCTATAGGATTGAGGTCAGGACTCTGTGCAGGCCAGTCTATTACAGGGATGTTATTGTCTTGTAACCAATCCGCTATAGGCAGTGCATTATGAACAGGTGCCCGATCGTGTTGAAAGATGCAATCGCCATCCCCGAATTACTCTTCAACAGTGGGAAGCAAGAGGGTGCTTAAAACATCAATGTAGGCCTGTGCTGTGATATTACCACGCAAAACAACAAGGGATACAAGCCCCCTCCATGAAAAACACGACCACACCATAACGCCACGGCCTCCGAATTTTACTGTTGGCACTACACACGCTGGCAGATGACGTTCACCGGGCATTCGCCATACCCACACCTTGCCATCGGATCGTCACATTGTGTACCGTGATTCGTCGCCCCACACAACGTTTTTTCACTGTTCAGTAGTCCAATGTTTACGCTCCTTACATCAAGCGAGGCGTCATTTGCCATCTACCGGCGTGATGTGTGGCTTATGAGCAACCGCTCGACCATGAAGTCCAAGTTTTCTCACCTCCCTCCTAACTGTCATAGTACTTGCAGTGGATCCTGATGCAGTTTGGATACCTGTGTTATAGTCTGGATAGATGTTTGCCTATTACACGTTACACACTCTTCAACTATCGGCTGTCTCTGTCAATCAACGCTTTTGTACTGTACGTTTTTGTGCTGTACGTGTCCCTCGACGCTTCCACTTCACTAGCACATGGGAAACAGTGGACCTAGCGATGTTTAGGAGTGTGGAAATCTCGCGTACAGACGTATGACACAAGTGACACCCGATCACCTGACCACGTCCTAAGTTCGTGAGTTCCGCGGAGCACCCCATTCTGCTCTCTCACGATGACTATGGACTACTGAGGTCGCTGATGTGGAGTACCTGGCAGTAGGTGGCAGCACAATGCACCTAATATGAAAAACGTATGTTTTTGGGGGTGTCCGGATACTTTTGAACACGTAGTGTATACCTATCAGACAATAATCACACTCTTTTTCTCAATAATATATTTTAACCTTTGGCTTCCTGTTCCATTATTCTTCTCTGCTTTGGCACATATCCCCACCTCTACCTTGGTTCATTCCCCAATAAAGCTTCTGTTTTGCTGGGACCATTAATTCATGCTGAAAACCCTTATTGTAACTTATACGTTAATTATGTATTTTATCCATCCTCAGCAACTGTATTTCTCTTAGTTGAAATAATCAGCAAACAACTGCACAAAAGAAATTTTATCCCTTCACCTGTTTCAGAAGATTATAACTATCGCATCATTAGCGAACGTCAAAAATAAACGTATGTACGTAACATATTGCGTAGTCCTTATTGGGCGATACATTCGTTATTAAAATTAATGTGGTTAAAGATCTCGAGAGTCTTTATTTTGTTTTTCCTGTACAAGTCTTGCTTCTGACTTGACGTTAAATTTAGTCTTTTATCCATCATCAGCAACAATATTTCAACAAATAGAAATAAAGTTGCTGAAGATGGATAAAAGACTAAATTTAACGCCAAGCCAGACTCAAAGAACCATCTGTTTGTACAGGAAAAACAAACTGAAGACTCTCAGAGTGTCCAACCATATTAATTTCACTAACAAACTTATCACCAAGAAAGATTACAGTAATATTCTGCATTAACCTGCTCATTTTTGACGTTCGTTAATAATGCGATAGTTATAAAGGGTACTAAGTGCCTGAAATCGGTAAAGGAATAAAATTTCTTCTGTGCAACTGCTTACAGATTATTTCAACAGCCGGCCGATGTGGCCGAGCGGTTCTAGGCGCTACAGTCTGGAACCGCGCGAACGCTACGGTCGCAGGTTCGAATCCTGCCTCGGGCATGGATGTGTGTGATGTCCTTAGTTTAGTTAGGTTTAAAGAGTTCTAAGTTCGAGGGGACTGATGACCATAGCAGTTAAGTCCCATAGTGCTCAGAGCCATTTGAACCATTTTGAACCACTATTTCAACAAATATTAATGATGGTTCGTAAAACTGCTCCTGTTCATCATTATTTTGGTGCCTCTTGCTACAGTGTTTGTGGTTTTTCTGTGCAGGTATCGTAACGTGCTGTGCCACAGAGACCTGTGGGTAAACAATATGCTATTCGCGGAGGACACCAAGGGCGAGCTGTCGGTGCGGTTCGTGGACTTCCAGACACTTCACCTGGAGCCTCCAGCACACGACGTGGTACCCTTTCTGCACTTGGTCACTCAGCGCGACATGCGACGTGTCCACGGCCAGCGGCTGCTGGAGCTATACCACCAGACACTGGCCGACGTGCTGCGCCAGCACGACCTCGACATCGACTCCCTCCTGCCCCTGCAGATCTTCCTGCAGTCATGCGAGGACACCAAGCCATTGGCCGTCCTCCTAGCCGCCTACGTACTGCAATTCACACAACGAAGACCTGAACATCGACTCTGTCCTGCTCTTAACAGGTCTTCCTGCAATCCTGTGAGGACGCTAACCACGCCGCCATATTCGTCGCCATTGTGAGCGTGTGGGTGCTATTCTGTCATTCTGCGCAACGGATTAATCTGAGATGTACCCTTTACCCTGTGGCTCCTGCAAGATGCAATTTCCACCCCACACCACTACAGAAGTCAGACAGACGCTCCTAACGTTCTAAAGAGAAATGCCTGAAAAACTTTCATCAATAAATATCTTCTGGAGTCGTCCGCTGTAAGGAAATGACACAAAAATTCACAAAATTTCTTACGTAACTAGTGGGATACTTGGGTACTGGAGTAGTGCTAGTTAGTGTAAGAAAAACATGAATCTAACGAAAATTATTTTTTTTTTAATTCTGAGAAGTCACAATGGCACTTTTAGTTATGAACTGAACAAGTTATTTCCCAGTTCTTTTCGGAATGTGAAGTTACCTCTCAAGGATAGGATTCGCTAATGAAATTTCTATACAAAGTTTAACATTGTTATTGACTTGGCAGAATGGCTGAGAGCCGTGCCTACTCAACTTGAATAATTATCTGTTAGAATGTTGCTAGGTACGGTCGAGGCTGTCGCATGTGAAATGCAGTGAGGTGTACTGTTGTGGAGCAAATATGGAGCTCGCAAGAGCTGTAGCGCACAATACCGTAAGCTGCGATGACTGCTGCTGCGCCACTCGCTGCTGACAAATAAGATAACTCTCGTTCTATCTGGATTGACCTTCGCCAATCAAACTCTCCCTACACCTTGATGAAGTCAAGGACTCCTATTCGCCCCTAGTCTAACTATTGGCATGGTGCACCGGTCAGATAACCAGTCCACCGCGATGCCATTCAAAAATTCGCTCGCAGGCGCCTAACTATAACTCTGTCCGTTCACACCGCACAATAAGTGTGGCAGCCAACACAGTGAACAATGCTTAATCGTAAGGACTCAATATAGAGTCACACTCTGATTCGCTCTCGACAGAGGTGCTCTCCCAGTGAAGTACTGAGGAGAGACTTGTTCCTCGCTCTTTGAGTACACGTACGAGAGCGCACACTCTCGTTACGTGTTCTCGCTCCAAGAGCGACAACGGAACGGCCCCTCTCCACGCCAGACGTGAAGGGGTATATCTTTCGGTCTCTTCCATTACTCCTTCAGCTTAAGGCGTCAGAAATGTCTTCTGCCAATCAGCATTGCACTTCTAAAACGGCAGAATGACGTTTCGTTTAAGGCGACCAAACTGGAAATCTGTAGCATTGGCGTTTGGTGTTTGCTGTCTCCCCGTGAAAATCTCTGATACTGCATGCTATATTTGTAAAGAATGCGTAGGCTGGGTGCTCCCACACAATGTAGCGGAATTTGCTTTTAAACCGAACACGACGTCGTTCTTCCTTTCACTCGGGCAAACGCTGTCCATTCCATGGGCGGCCGCCGGCCGACGTAGATAGGTTGGGACCGGCCTCTTGGCGTACGGTTGCTCTCCCGAACTAAAAGCTCCTGTGACCGTCATGTCTTGAATGTGTGTGTGTGTGTATGCCAGCCTCGAGTATTTCAACCACGGTGCGCACTTTGCATATCGTTTACATGAATTCATACAATATTGACTTTATCTTATCGAGTTTGGGTTCCAATGAAGCATCTTGATGTGCGCAATATGATTGTGAGGGCGGAATATGTAAGCAATGAAGGTCAGGAGACCACGACATCTTAAACTATACATCATGCGAATCATGATGATACCTCTACGGCAGGTACAGATACCTCTTCTAACTCTGATACCGAGCCCTCTAGTGGCAAAGACTCTCGGTCTTAGGGTCATTCAAAAAGAAAAGAGGCAGAGGATGAAAAATGAAAACCACTGAAGGGATCATAATTCCATTACCTACGGAAGAAGTGTGATCCCTGTAACAGCGTGGAGGCTCCAAACACACCTCTAGAGGAACATGGGTGCACACCCAAATGACGACAGATCGAAAACGTACACTCGTCGACCGTCCACTTCAAAAGAAGAGCAAACGGGTGTAGTGCGTGTCATGACAACGGAAGATACGCGGGGAACGGAAATTCATCGAAGAATGGCACAAGTATATGGAGAGCACTGAATGCCCATTGCAGTACCAACACTCTACACCTATGTGATTACTCTGCTATTCATAACAAAGTGCTTGGCAGAGGGCTCAATGAACCACCTTCAACCTGTCTACCGTTCCACTCTCGAACAGCGTGCGGGAAAAACGAGCACTTAAATTTTTCTGTGCGAGACCTGATTTCTCTTATTTTATCATTTCTCTCTATGTAGGTGGATGCCAACAGAATGTTTTCGCAATTGGGGGAGAAAACTGGTGATTGAAATTTCATCAGAAGATCCCGTTCGCTACGAAAAACGCCTTTGTTTTAATGATTGTCACTCCAATTCACGTATCATGTCTGTGGCACGATCTCCCCGATTTCGCGATAATACAAAACGAGCTGCCCTTCTTTGAACTTTTTCGATGTCATCTGTCAGTCCCACCTGATGCGGATCCCACACCACACAACAGTACTCAGGAATAGGGCGGACAAGCGTGGCGTAAGCAGCCTCTTTAGTAGACCTGTTGCACCTTTTAAGTGTTCTGCCAATGAATCGCTGTCTTGGTTTGCTCTACCCACAACACTATCTATGTGATAGTTCCAATTTAGGTTATTTGTAATTGTAATCCCTAAGTATTTAGTGGAATTTACAATCTTCAGGTTTGTATGACTTATCGCTTAATCGAAATTTAGCGGATTTCTTTTAGTACTCATGTGAATAACTTCACACTTTGCTTTATTCAGGGTCAATTGCCACTTTTCGCACCATAGAGATATCGTATCTAAATCATTTTGTAATTCGTTTTGATCATCTGATGACTTAACAAGTCGGTAAATGAAAGCATCATCTGCAAACAATTTAAGAGGGCTACACAGATTGTCTCCTATGTCGTTAATATACATCAGGAACAATAGAGGGCCTATAACACTTCCTTGGGGAACGCCGGATATTACTTCTGTTTTACTCGATGACTTTTGGTCTATTACTACGAACTGCGACCTTTCTGACAGGAAATCACTAATCCAGTCGCACAACTGAGGCGATATTCCATAGGCACGCAGTTTGGTTAGATGACGCTCGTGAGGAACGGTATCGAAAGCCTTCTGGAAATCTAAAAATATGGAGTCAATTTGACATCCCCTGTAGATAGCACTCATTACTTCATGAGTATAAAGAGCTAGTTGTGTTTCTTCGAGATAATTCATAATGTTTGAACACAGTACATGTTCCAAAATCCTACTGCAAATGGACGTTAGTTAAATGGGCCTGTAATTCAGCGGATTACTCCTATTTCCCTTTTTGGGTATTGGTGTGACTTGAGCAATTTTCCAATCTTTAGGTGCGGATCTTTCTGCGAGCGAGCGGTTGAACATAACTGCTAAATATGGATCTCTGGGACAATGGCTGCCACCGTAACTCGCAGGTCTTCAACAACGAGGGCTCCACCTGTTACATAACGGTATCGGCAATGAGGTTTGACGATCCTGGTCGTGCGTCTCCGACAGCATCCGTCTTTCCTCGAGTCACTTGTGTCACGCCTTCATCCTTGCTACGGACATGTAGTGCTATCCGTACAGTTCTGCCGTGTCTTGATTAATTCCCGTTCCCCGTACTCCGTCCGCTGTCAACAAACGCACTATACCTCTGTCTCGTCTTTTAAAGCCTCCATTCCTCTGTTTCCAGCATAACTGAGTGCAGTGGGCAGTCGGAGCGTCCACGTGCTCGCTCTCTCGTCACGTGGGTCTGCGCCTACGTCCTTCTAGCGGCTTGTTTGCGGCCTTGGTGGTCTTATAGGTACAACACCTTCTTCAGTAGACAATGGCATTATGATTCCTTCAACAGTTTTTATTTTGCATTTCTTTTCGAATGACCCGAATGAAAAATAGGTTACCAATATAGTGTTAAAACGCTATGGTGAGTGCCCTTAGTGGCAAAGACTCTCGGCCTTTCATCTGTAAAGTTCAGTATTGGTTTCGGCGAATATCTCTCTCCTGTGATCTACTTTGTATCGTATTAGATGCCTCAGTGACTGCTGGCTACCTAGCCAGATTAAAATCGACGAAACCATGTATCGTCAGCGTACTGTGCTGTTGTCACCAGAGGGCCTGACCTCCTGAGGAGCTAAACTCTCTCTGATTTCTGTTCTCTTGTAACAGAGGCGTCACTTGACCTCTCCTGTCAGATAAACTTGGGTTGACGAACTTATTTGGTGGATTTTTAAAGAAAGAAAGCAGATCAAGCTAGAACGTCCCGTCGATAATGAGGTCATTAGAGACGGAGCACAAGTTCAGATTGTGGAGTGATTGGGAAGAAAATCGACCGTGCCCTTTAGGGAAACTGTCCAGGCATTCGAATTTAGCAATTTAGGAAATCACGCGAAGCATTAATCCAGGTGACCGTATGGGAGTTTGAGCCACTATCGTCCCAAATGCTAGTACAGTGCGTTATTAGTGCAGTCTCATATTCTGAAATACATTGTAGCATTTATTTTCTAGAGCTAGGTAGAGCTTGTGCAAGATAAACTGGCACCTGTGCAGAAATACATTCTCGTTCTCAGCACTGGATGAGTCCACCCTTCTGTTTCAAAGGGGTGGCTGTCTCAGTTTTCTGTTGCCCACTGAGTGTAAATTTTGTCCATTATGAGAGAAACATTCACTGCCCACTTCGACTGCGCTGCAGAAATGGACGTATGTGCACGCTTGCTGCTCTGCAGTCTTTCTCAAACGATATTAAGGAAACTATAAGATAAATAATTTTGATTGCCTCGAATCTCATCAGATTCATGCTGAACTGCTTATCATTTCGTTAATGGTCACGGTTATTGTGCCATTGCGACATTAAGTAAGCTACTGCGTGAAAATCGAATACTTTATGATGAAAAATAGTTGTCGCTATGAGTTTGGTTCGTGTTTGGTCATACAATGCTGCGTTTGAAAAGTATCTAATATATGGAATTTTTCTTTAAAATTGAGACGTCTATGTCTATCTCCAGTCACAAAGAAATGGACTCTATATGGTGCACTCACTTCCAGTTGTACGCGCAAAAAGTACAGTGAACGTGAAACGTTCGTAACATCCCTCACATCTCACAAACCAGAGGTTTCTAGCCTAGGGATTGTGGGTCGCATGCGGCCCAAAGCAAATATCAGTGCGGCTCAAGAAGTGAGTGTCTATCACACGTCTTGTAAAAAAAATTCTATAAAATTCCATTTATGTAAAGTAATGATAAAATTTATATTTTCACTTTGAAACTCCTATCACACCTCCAACCATATCTCTCTCTCTCTCTCTCTCTCTCTCTCTCTTTCTCTCTCTCTCTCTCTCATTTTTTTGCTCAACATGTTAGTGTTAAGTACAGGGTGTACAAAAAGTTTGGGAACACTTTCAATTATTTATTGCACAAGAACCAAACATTGTACAGATATCATACATATGTCATTTTGAAGAGAAATCCTGAAAGTTTCTTTTCATGTATACCGCCACAGCGTAGTTTGGTAATTTGCCGATAGTTAGCGCTAGTCGCAAACATGGCGAGTTATGGTGCGGAGCGAGCTTTATGTGTGTTGGAGTTTGACAAAAACAAGTGTTCTACAGCTGTTCAACGGATGTTTAGAACCAAGTACGGTAAGAAGGTACCAACAAGGAAGGCTATTTACCAATGGCACAACAAATTCCCCAAAGGTAAATGTTTTTTGTGCCCTGTCACGTCGAAAACTGTACAGGTGAGAGCACTGTCACTGGATAGTCCTAATTGGACATGTTGCAGCAATGGCTGAGGCCTCAATGCAATCGGACTCTCCGTTCATCTTTCAGGAGGATGGGGCTCCACCCCATTTTCATCGTGAAGTTCGTGGGAACCTGAACACGGAGCTGCCGCATCGATGGATCGGCCTTGCTACAGAAGGGGAGAGCTGTTTCATGAAATGGCCTCCCCGATCACCAGATCTCATTGCGTGTGGCTTTTTTCGAGGGGGACACATTAAAGATTTGGTGTATGTACCGCCTCTACCACGTGATGTAGATGTAGCAGAGCTCCGGGAGAGAATACGGGAAGCGACTGCCACAGTCGACGCAAGAACTGGATTACCGTATTGGCTTCCGGGTCACTCATGGTTCGTATATCGAATGTTTGTAAAAAAAAAAAAAAAAAAGAACTTTCAGAGTTTCTCTTCAAAATGCAATATGTATGGCATCTGTACAATGTTTACTTCTTGTGCAATAAATAATTTAAAGTGTTCCCGGACTTAATGTACATCCTGTATAGAGTATGTGCAGCTAAAAGATTGTAACCCCTGTCATAAGCACTTGGAGATACCAAAATGAGATTTTCGCAAATGACAGCATGCAAAGTGAAGAGTATTTTGTCATATAGTTAACATGTACAACTTCTTTTTGTCTACTTTGATTTAAAAATAACTACAGAGTTTTTCAGTGAAATAATATAATTATTTTAAGGCCCATCAATAGCTGGTGAAACGAGAATTAGTATTGGTTTGTAGTAACATAAGTAAAGGGATTACCCTTTTATTTTTGTACTGAAGATGAGTTTTTCGTAAGTCACTGACCTGACTAGACCTCAGTTGTATGTTTAATAGCAGAACGTTTCAGGATTTTGTCGCAATTGCATTAGCGTGTTAATGAGATGAAATGATGTACCATCTCTGTGTTTTGGGAAAAGAAGCTAATTTTAGCCTGGAAAGAAGAGAAGCGAAAAGTTTATAAATCAGGTGAAAATAAATCGCTCCTTCTGTTGCAGTTTCAGTGTAATCTTGTTAATCATTGTGGTTTTAATAGTGAGTGACTGACTTGTCGAATTATTTGTCGTACTGGCATAACCTGTTAATATGATCGTTTGCAGACTCGCTAACCGTAGCTTTTAAGTTCTGCGAGATAGGCGTTTGTGTGAAGGCTTTAGCTGTAGAATAACACTTTCCCTTCCGCGGTGTCCCTTCCGCGATTGAACGCCCACCACTAGTGTTGCTCCCTCCACTGCTGCGCCGTCTGCGCAGCAGGAGGAAAGCAATGTTGTAAGCACTACCCAATGAAGCGATGTATGGAGTCTCCATATGACCTTATTTCACTTCTCCCCAAACCATTCAGAATTGTAGGAGATCTTTATGTGCTGAATATACAACGAGAATCTATGAAAATGTACCCAAAGAGTCGTGTTGAGGGCATCATTTTGTAAAAAGAGCAGTGTCTCGTGATTACGTGAGGCAGCATGCTCATTTGCAGTGCAATGGGATTACGCACAACTGATATCATATGGTGCTCCTGTGCCCTTTCAGACCCCATTCACTGCGAAGCGGTTGGCGATTTACATGTAACTGATCACATCCCTATCTGGGTGCTTCTATGAAAGAGCGTCTCCCAAAAGGAAACCGGTATGATGGATTCTCATATGGCAAACTGGACACCGTACTGCGAAGTGACTGGTTTTCAACACCGAGACAGCATCCAGGATTGGTCTCATCCCATTATAAGCATGGTCGACAGTTCCGTCGATGTATCTATCTCCAAGTTCTCAGGCCGACTCCAAAGGCCGCGTGTCTCATAGTGGGACGATGAATGTCGTTTTCCAGGGTCACTCAGCAGTCGGTTGGTATACCAGACTTTCGCAGTGGAACGAGTAACGCTCAGAGCCAGTAATCAGAAGTCACGACAAGTGTTTCTGAACTCGTTAACTCACTCCAATAGCTCTACTGTATTATGAGATGGGCAAATAAGATTTCTAAAACATTTTTTAGATCGCCAAGAACTACTGTACTGAAACGAGAGACATCCAAATTACAAGTGGAGACATCAACCAAGCGGTAACAGAGTACATCGATAACTACCACTGAAAACCAGAATCCAGTTTTGAGACTCTGTCGGCCATTAGTAGAGGGGGGAGGCTGTAAATACGCTTCCAGCAACAAATTAGCTACACAATTACCCATTTTCCATGTGGGATATGTTTGAACTACGAATGTTCAATGTTGACAGATCATCGATGCTGATTACGAATTCATCATCGACGCATAAGAAACATCGATAGCTGATAATAGCCTCCCAACTATGTCGTTATTAATATCGAAGTTAAATGTAGAATTTATGGAACACTGTAGAAAGCAACATGCGAACTCATATATCTACCATCAGATTTATTAGTCAATAAATTCAACATGAATGAAAGTACACGATACTACTGTAAATTCTACAATATTTATTATTTTACTAACCAATTTTCGGCCACACATCTTTGTACCTGATGATGGAATAACAGCTCGAAAGCAGTTTATAAAATAATAAATGTTGTGGAATATTGCACCAGTGCCGTGTATTTTTCATTCATAGTATATAAAATATTCTGTCAAGAGTCAAAGGAACTGTCAATTAAGGCAATAAACATAGAAATTACATTACCTATTCCATCCTATACAGAGACATTAGAAATAACATTTTTGAGAGAAGTTTTCCTTTCAGTCTATTTCATTGTTAACACAGGTCCTACATTTAATAATAGTCTTTCAGAAGCTGACGACGTTGCTGTACAGCTCCAATACCTAAATGCATTTTTGGTTAGATAAAACTTCTATATGATCCCATACTTATAATGAATCTTGTTGAAGGTCTAGAAGGCGATCTCTCAGGTAATAATTGAATTTTCATGGTTGATCCGTTTCTGTTCCAGGTTGCAACTTACTCTTTTCTTGTCCTACATTATAATGTAAATTCTACAAATCAAGTTTGATTTTTCTGTTTTCCTGTAATGTATAAAAGTGTTGTCCATCCTCATCGACTCCGTTTTAACAGCTGCCAGTAAATCCTTAACGGTTTTGATTGCCTTAAATGTGTTAAAGTAAGTTGAAACAGTTTGTCTTTGAATCTGCAACCGATCAACGTTCATGTGGCAAATAAGTGAACATATATGTCCGTTTTGATTTCTGTTACAATGTTACCTCTTCAGACTGCCTCCAGTAGTCTGTATTGCTTGCACGCCTCACATTTTTATTTTCAACATACTAATTATCGGAATTACTTTACAACGTATTTTTATGCGAATTTCACGAGTATCCATTTCTATAAACCTCAGAATATCACAGAATATCACAAACATCTGCCACATATACAATATCTGCGGCAGTTAGCGTGGACGATGGTCGATCTTTTGTCTTCAACATAGACGCCACTTTAGTATCGATACCGTTACGTCGAAAATAAAACATCTGGTATTGATATTTTGTGATTGTTATAGATCATCGAGCGTCTCTAATTTGAAGCGTTACAGTTTTTGCTACAGCGATCAAACTGCAAATGAGGGATCATCCATGACTATTTCACACCCCGTGTGTAAACTAAGATTGGTCTGGATCAATACAGTACGCCAATTCTATTATGGAAAGAATGTTCATATTGGAATAACTCAGATGTTCTAATTTTAGCCTTCAGTAATTCTCATTGCTATTGATAATGATAGTCTTACAAATTTTGAATTTTTGAGATGAGATGGATCGTTTCACTTAATCTGTCTCGCAAACTTGCTGGGCCAAAAAATGTTATTGTTCAGTTAATACTCCAAATATATTAAAGTTCTGATATGTCGTAACCAAGTTTTAATTACGGTATGGCAATGTTCACTAGCACAGAGAGCAGAGTTCCATGAGCCTTAGTACAGTTTAAGTCATTCGATAAACTTGACCACTTACTTGAAGTAATTTTAAAACCGACAATGCAATCACACTGTCCAAAAGAACAAGTCTGAGCTGCTTCAAAAAGAAGTTTGTGTTCTACGATGCCCAAACAGTAAGACGCAAAGTGAATACTACATCAGTCTCTTATCCAACCGCCATAGCAAAATTATAAAAATGCCCAGTCACTAAAAATTAACACGTAGTTCATATACGTTCTATTGACAAAAGATGAGCATATGGCCTGCTGTTGTGTTCGCGTGTATATGACCCAAAAGCAGTATGGTTTTATTCTTTTTTTTTTTTGTAAAATCAGACGTACTTGTGAAATTTACTAATTTTCTCTTTAATTTTTAGAGCTGCTTGTAGCTCAGAAGTGTTATTGATTTTTAAACGGGCTTCATCCAAATTAGTAGTTGTTATGTATGTAGTGTTTGGCTATGTATAACGCAAACAGAAATCTTTTTGCTTTACCGTCCGCAACTGTATCATTTGCTGCCATGTTGCATTTGTATCTAATCAAGGAATTTAGTCTCATATAATAACGCGTCAGTTTTCAATAACTAACTTGCTTTTTATTATTGCTCACATGAAATCCAGCTGGCGGAGAATTCTTTGGGATACTCGACTGTTGTAATTTTGTAACTTCGTGGATACTCTCCATGATCAACAAATTACTAACTAATGCAGAGATAAAAGCGATTATAATCACTTCTCATAGCGAAGACTCAGTTTCTGAATGTGAAGATCATGAACGTAATGGTTCGCTAAGCGACGGTTGTGGTATCCCCTAGTCGACGTCTTGTCAATAACACACAAACTATTTCTTCAGGAACTGTACTATAAACCGGAAGCTACGACTGCTTCTGCAATACTGCCATCGTTTTTCAGCTAATATCATCAGGAATACCCCTGGAATTATAAGGGGCGATCATAATGTTACAGTTTGAGGGCGTTGCTGCAGCGTATATGCAACGTAGCGCGAATCCGATGCGGGTGTATAAATACCGACAGTTAGGGAAGGGACTAGTATCACCCCGGCGTTCGTGTGTTAACTGCTGGAACGTGAACTTTGAGGACGTCACTACCAAATGCGTCCAAACAGGACCAAGTTGCTATTTATTCTTTTCTTGGCTGCCAAAGGACAAACACCGGTAGGAGTCTATAGGAGAATGAACAATGTGTATGGGGCAGCATATCTGTCGGAAGCCACCACTGTGCAGTGAAAATTGCGTCAAGGGGTGGTGCTGGTTCATGATAATGCATGTCCCTATATCGCAAATATCAGAAAGCAGAAGTCACGCCAAGGAAGACATTCGAGTACTGTCCCTACAGTCCTGCTCTCTCCCTATACGATTGTCTCGCCTTCAGTCACTTAAAAAAAAGGCCTTGAAGGGTCGATGATTCCTGTCGGACGAGGATGCGCAGCAGACAGTTATCGACTTCTTCACGCAGCAGGAACCGGTATCTTCAACCTGATGCGTTGGTGGGATGATTGCCTCAGTGCTCACGGCGATTTTACGTGAGTGTCATACCTGTTCAGGACCGTACGGCCTTCGAATGGAAACTTTTTGATCGCCCCTTATGCAAACTGTGCCACTGCCAGAATGTCTGGCAAAAAAAGAACATTTGAAACGATCTTTCGTACAACAATTGAAAATGAAATACATTGACAGGAAAAAAAGTCGCAACTCCGGGAAAGAGTTCTGTGGGTTTCTACATCTGAAAGATGTTGTCTATTCAAATTTCGCCCCAGTGGCGTAAGAGTGGCGCTAGTAGCGCTACTATGAGGACGCAAATCAGGTTTGCTTTAAATAGGCGCTGTGACAGTCGTGAGCGTTAGTCAGTTTTGGGATTGGACGTCGTGAGTTGATGCTAGTCACGAATGCCTTTACCGAGGCGGAAGACCATAGTTTTCGGCGTATGGCTTTGGTGCCTGCAGCAGTAATTTACACAGCATTTAGCATGACAGTGACGCAACGAGCTGGTACAAATCGGTTACTTCAACAGCAGCTCCGAGAGAGACTACTGTAGCATACATTCCACTGACCCCAAACCACCGCCATTAGCTACTTCAGATGTGTCAAGATAGAGCTCGTTGGAGGGTAGATTTTAGGTTATAAGGTGGCAGAATAAATGGTCAGATTTTCACCTTACATGAGATCTTTACATATCGCAACGAGAGGGTGGAGATGACACCTAACATAATTCGGCGGTTATGAGAACATTTGTCTATCAGTATCTAATGCAAAAAGGGATGAGAGCCAATTGATGGCAATTAACACACCTTTCCTATACAATGCATGTCTTTGAGCGGAAGGTGGAACAGGGAACGCGAGTCGCTTTTAGTTTTGAAAAGCCAGCCCCACAACGGTGTAGCGAAGTTGTGCTGTGGGAGTTACAACAGAATCTACTTAAAGGGGTGGCTGGAGGAAGATCAACGACCCTGGGCCAGGTGATTTGGGCCGGAGGACGCGTGTAGTGGCACCTCTGCGCAAAGGGAAAAAAAAGCTTTAGAAAGCTGCGTTTCAGAATTCCAACAGGATACAAACAAAAACCAGTGACGCATTTTCGTCCAACGAGTGCGACACACGGAAAGGTCAATGTACTCTAGGCGTATAGAATGGGAACAAAACGTCCGATTGGCGGAAACGCACTAGGAAGAAGAAATATACTGAAGTTTCGATGCAGTTGATAGAAGGGACATTGCGATTGGTACAGAGAGTTTCTACAAAATAAGATGAATGCTCCTATTGGTCGAAAAAAGCTTTGGCGTGAAAAAGGAACCCAAGTGGAGGGAGGTAGTTCTGCCATGAGTAGGACAAGACAGAAATTTTGAGAGGTCTCTTCTCTGAACTGGCGTCAAGTGCAGAACGGAGGGCTTAGCGCTCCATACAACGCAGAGACGAAATTTGTGTGGACACTGCATTCACAATGGCTGCGCTCAGCTAGAAATTAGCTGTAGCAACGTTTAGCTCCAACTGTGGAGAAACGAACCAGCCAAATTACTTAATTGTTCTCGCGAGAACTGAGAGGGCACTGTAATTATGCACGCTGCTCCAACCATGACGTGTATATCGCCACATAAAGACTAGGGCTGAGTACGTGTTTTCTCGCATATCAGAAAACATAGGGAAAGTTTCTGCTGGAAAGTTCAGCAAAGGCCAGATTAGTTTTTTAGGAATTTCAGTGGGAGAGAGCGGCTTTGCAGACAGCAGCACATCTCAGCTTAAGGTAAATACCGCGTGCAGAGGCATAAATGTTGTTGGTTCACCAGCTTGAGTCCACTGTAAACTCGAGCGGCCTTGGGTAATCTTGCGCTCAGATTTGTCACTTAACTAACCATCCACCGTAGACTTGCTTGTCATCTTAAATAGTACCGAACTTTGAACCGGAATCGGACGATTTTCGTAGTACTGACCAAGATCATAACGTATTTGTAGGAGCAATTTTGTAAAGAAACTTTCAATTAAACTTTAGTATTATTGTGCTTAGGATTAATGTAAAGAAACTTCCAATTAAACTTTCATAACATTGTGCTTAGGATTAATGATCTTTCAGAGAGTTAATATTTGACATTGTTGTGTATAAAATTATTTCACTTTCTGATGTTGGCAAGATGCGTTATCCATTGCGCTGTTTTTATGTTGGCGAGTTGTAAACTGTGTAAAAGCTGTAATTTTGTGAGAAATATTGCGACTTTAAACTTGTCATTTCACCTTACACAGTTATAGAAAAATCAAACCGCACCTTACAAGGTCTGTTTTTTTCCTGATGAAAACTGATTTTGCTTTGGTGCCAGTGACGTTCATGTGTTGGTTAGAAGGAGCCCAGTTGAGGGTCTCTAACCAAACTGTCTGTGTGCTAGACACACTGGACCTGCATCTGGAGTCATGGTCTGAGGTGCGATTTCGTATGACAACAGGAGCACTGTCGTGGTTGTCCCGCATACCCTGTAGCCTTGCTTTGTACGTCAATCTGGTGATTCGACTTCTTGTGGTGCCATTCATGAATCGCATCCTGGGGGTATTTTCCAAAGGGCTAACGCTCGCCCGCATACCGCTGTTATAACCCAGCAGGCTCCTCAGTGTGTCGACGTGTTGCCTTTGCCTACTCGATCACCAGCTCTGTCTCGAATCGAGAACATATGGGCCATTATTGGACAACAACTCCAGCGTCATCCACAAACCACATTAACCGTCCCTCTATTGATTGACCAAGTGCAACAGGCATGGAACTCCATCCAGCAAACTGACATCCATCACCTGTACAACACAATACATGCAAGTTTACGTGCTTGAGTTCAACATTCTGGTGGTTACACCGGCTATTAAAGTACCAGCATTACACATTTGCAATGTCTGATCCCGCGCTTACATTAAAGTGTGATATTGCAATGTTAGTCACATTAACATGCCACCTACACAAATGTATTCCCGAAATTTTAATACTGTACGTTAATTATTTTTTGGTGTGTGTAATTCGCTTGGGAAAGAATGAAAAAACAGCCAACCATAGCGCATGTTATGCAACTGTTTGGTTGGTTTTTTCTTCTTTCCAAGACTATCGCTTTACCGTTGCCGTTTACAGCCATGTTTAAGATTCTGAAATTATTGGATTGCGAAACAGTGAAGATGAACAAATTCATGGTCAGCTATAGACAAATACTGGCAGTGTTGTGTTTTACTCATATGCCGCGTTGCTGTTTCTTGCTGACATAAATCGGTTGTAGCGTGGATATACAAAAAATTGTGGGATGAGGAGGGGACAGGTCCGAATATACAAGGAGTTTCGAAAAGATCCATTCGATTTCAGAAGACAATAATGTTCTACTAAATAAAGGCAGAGACTTAAGATGAATTTTAACTTACGCATCGGAACTAATAATTCACGTTAGCGCCAATTGTCAGTTGTTGGTTCACGTGGTTACAAGTAGGGGTCTCCCGCGCAGTTAGCGAGATAGCAGCTCGCTATCTCGCTTGTTCATCGCTCAGTGAGCGTTGAGTCGAGTTAGCTGTACCATCGACCAGTGGGCGATGAGTCGATTTAGCTATAATATAGCAGCGAAGGCGTTTTGCGTTCTCCGTTTCGGTGGTGCATTTCAATTACAACGGTGTAGCGTGATTTTCACCGAGAGTAGGCTCATAGAATTCGATGATGGTACCAGCAGTTTAAAGAAATGGTTCTTTATACAGTGGTCAAAATAATTGTTTCATATTGCTTTATTGTCAGTACTGGACATAATAAACAAAACTGCTTTTGTTCTGTCAACTACAGACATAATAAAACAAAAATAATCCAGTCAGGAATTTCAGTCCATAAAGAAAACAATCCTAAATTCAAATCATTGCATGAGAAGTACACACAAAGGTCAATACTGGATGAGGGCACTCTGAAAGAATGTTACATCAACCAATTTATGTGAACGCTTTAGAGAAAATAGAAGAGGCGGTCGGAAAACATGAAGTGGGATTCGTTTCAGATGAAACTATTGAAGAACTGCAAAGTTATATTTTGAATATGTTGGTTTTTCCGTCATTTGATAAATGGGAAAAACCCATGCTTCTTAAAATATACTAATTGGAGATGACAAATGCCTACACGGAACGCAATCATTCAACGACTGATGTATGAACCTGTGGTCAGGGGGCAGCTATATTTTCGACTTTTCGACAACTGAAGGACACATACCCCAACTTCAACCATGTGACATATATTGCACACGATCTACACCGTATTTGCGAAAACATCGGGGAGAACTACTGCAGGGTAAATGACTTCATTGCTGCTGAAAAAAATGTTGGTAAAGGCTCCCAGTCGTCGTCAGGTTTTGTTCAAGAAATGACAGGGCTCCACCTTCCATAGTTTTCTGTCATGACAAGGTCGGATACTTGGAAAAGATAAACAGTTTTCTTGTGCGAAAACTTTGATAAAATCGAATACTTCATATGTGCTCTAGAATCAATGCGCGTAGCAACCATCAAGAAGGTCCAGCAATTAGTCAACAAGAAAGATCTAGAGTTGGAACATTTTGCAGTGTAGTGCTAGAATTATTTGCTTGATGTGATTCAGAGTTTGAAAGAAGAAGGTATGGAGAAGGAGGATCAGCGAAAAAAGTTGATATGTGTTAGGGACATCCTTGGTGGATTTGCTAAAGACATATTCGAATTAAATTTGAAGAACAATTCAGATGTGGAAACCTATGTAACTTAGACTGGACTTTCTTTACGGGTATTGGCAAAATATGCTCCATAGGTTTCTGTAGAGAGACGTTTCTCCATACATAAGGAGCTATTGAGCTCAAAGCGCCAGCGACTTAGTGTCATAAACATCGAAATGGTGTTTGCAATCCAGTTTAACAGAACCAAACCCAGTACAACAGAATCCTGTAAATGCGACAAAGAAAGTTAATGTAGCTGGTTTAAACCCAGATGAAGTAATTTCATCAGCATCTTTTTTGCCTCTTTTTGTATGTATTTTCAAAACCTTTTTCCCTTCTTTTCTGACCATAATTTGCATTTTAAAATAGTTTCCCTACAATGAGTATGCCCATTCTGTGAAATTAAAACGTCAGGTTTTGTTGAATTGTGTGTTAGAAACTGTAAAAACTGAGTCTTATTATGATTTAGTGTTATTTTGTTTTCTACAAGCCAAGAACTTACGTCATGAACTGTACTATTTGAAACTGAGCCGATGTTGTACACAATATCCTTTACTACCAACCTAGTGTCATCAGCAAACAGAAATATTTTAGAGTTACCCATAATACTAGAGTGCATATCATTTATATAATTAAGGAACGGGAGTGGCCCCAACACTGATCCCTGGGCACACCCACTTGACTGTACACCACTCAGACCCAACATCACAGCCATTCTCAATACTGTGAATAATGACCTTTTGCTGTCTGTTGCTAAAGTAAGAGGTGAACCAATTGCGAGTTACTCCCCGTATTCTGTAATGGTCCAACTTCTGGAGCAATATTTTGTGATCAACACAATCAAGTCCCTTAGTTAAATCAAAAAAATACGCCTAGCGTTCGAAAACTTTTGATCAACCCGTCCAGCACCTCACAGAGAAAAGAGAATATAGCATTTTCAGTTGTTAAACGACTTCTAAAGCCGAACTGTACATTTGATAGGAAATTTATGTGGTATGAAATGATAAATTATCTTTACATACACAGGCTTTTCAATAACTTTAGCAAACACTGATGGCATAGAAATAGGTCTAAAATTGTCTACGTTATCCCTTTCTCCATTTTTATAAAGCGGCTTTACTTCTGAGTACTTTAACCGTTCAGGAAACTGACCATTCCTAAAGGAAAAGTTACAAATATGGTTAAACACAGGGCTAACATGTGCAGCACAGTACTTTAATATTCTGCTAGGCACTCCATCATATCCATGAGAGTCCTTAGTCTTCAGTGATTTAATTATTGTCTCAGTCTCCCCCTTGTCCGTATCACAGAGGAGTATTTCAGACATCAATCTCGGAAAGGCATTTGCCAAGAGAACTGTATGGTTCCCTTCAGAACCTAAATTTTTATTTAATTCAACAGCAATGTTCAGAAACGATTGTTAAATTCTATTCAAATATATATAATTTATAAGTAACATAAATGTTTTTACTATGAACTGACTTTATGTCGTCGTCCTTGAGCTAGCTTTACAACTGACCATATGGTTTTAATTTTATCCTGTGAATTAGCTGTTCTATTGGCATACCACATACTCTTTGCTTTCCTAGTAACATTTTTAAGCACCTTACAGTACTGTTTGTAATGGGCTACTGCAGCTTGATTGTGACTACTTCTAACATTTTGATATAATTCCCGCTTTGTTCTACATGATATCCTTATCCCACTAGTCAGCCAGGGCGGCCTTTTACTGATAGTAACCCGTCTAGAACGTTCTAATGGAAAGCAACTCTCAAATACCATGATAAATGTGTTATGGGAAGCATTATAAACATTCTGCCACTGTTGTTCCTTGACGAGATTTAAAAAACTCTCTGTTGCTGTTGGATTAACTTTCCTACATAGTTTATAATATATGTGACATTTGTTTGAGTACAAAAGCCTTTTAGTCTTAAAATTTGTGTATCATGTTTTGAAAGGCCATTCACCCTTTTACTAATAGAATGCCCACTTAGTAAAGAAGAATGAATAAAAAATTGTCTATGGCTGTGCTACTGTTCCCCTGCATCCTAGTTGGAAAATACATAGTCTACATCAGGTCATATGAATTTAGGACTACCAACATCCTTTTTCTTGCACCATCAAGTACAAAAGTTATACTGAAGTCACCACATACAATAATTTCTGGTACTTCCTATAAAGTGAAGCAAGAACCCTCTCTAGCTTGAGCAGAAATGCTCTCAAGTCAGAGTTAGGGGACCTATAAACAACAACAAGTAGAAGTTTAGTTTCACTAAATTCAACTGCCCCCGCACAACATTCAAATGTCTGTTCAGTGCAGTGCCGTGATACGTCTGTGGACTCAAATGGAATACTGTTTTTTATATACATGACCACTCCCCCACCCCGCAAGGAACTCCTTGAAAAACAGCCAGCTAATCTGTATCCTGGTAAAGGAAGCCTTTGAATTGTCAAATTATTTGATTTACTTATTTCGTTGTGCAACGAGTTTTGTCATGATGAAGAGGTATTGCCAATCGTGCAATATTAAAATGATTCACCTCAAATGCTCCCCACTAGTGTAGCTCTGCAATGTTTACTTTAGCCGTCAGCTAAAGAATTTTATCAAAAAACCTTCAAAACCGCTCTTATAGCAAGAGAAAAAGAAATCACATCCCAAGAAGACTATCAAAATACATTCCATGATCCATCACCGGTTTACTCACCAATATTTGACTAAATGGTACGTTACGGGCGGCTGGCTGCCAAATTGTGTGGTAAGAATGAACATTTTATGAATGTTAACGAAGTTTGTTTTTCTATAGGAACTTCAAAACAACCATGTATTGTAAAAATGCGGCGCTTATAACGTAAGAAGCCGAGAAAATTACTGCTTTCCTTTTTTTCACGACGAATATTACCTTACAACGAACATCACCCCACCACGTGTAATTCTCAACTTTAAAATAATAAAAGTATCTAATTTTATGTACCCCATTCTGCAGAATTTATTCCCAATCTCAAATTTGCCTTTGCCTTTTCATGCCTGTAATAGAATGCAATATGCTGAACATTATTTCAGTTTATTTGCAATGTAAGTAAGATAAAAACTGAAAACAAAAATAAGCTTCCACATATAGACACGACTCCGTGACCGCTGGCTTAGTATTCTGTGCTCTTTCCGTTCAATCCCTTCGTAACTGTGGTAGAGTTTTGTGAATTCATTTCTGGTGCGGAAATGGAAGTTAACAATTTTCTTCAATGATGGAACAGCAAACCGTCTCTGCTTAAGAAAATGGGGAACATACCAACCACATACTCATACATAATAGAGCAAGAGCACTTTTCTAGCAAGAAGAGTAATTTCAACAGCTTTCGTACTCCTTGACTTTTATGCACGTTGCCAACTTTTGTTACTTGCTTTCTTGCATCTTCGTGTAGAACTTAGATACTAGCACCAGTAAAAGGCATTTGGGCTCATTCCACTGTAAAATAAGAGCTTATTTTATCCACACTATTTCTTGTACATTTTATAAATCACTCATCTGGCTCTGTATTTCCTCCCTATCAATGAAAAACTCATGTGTTTTCAGGAATGTTATTAAAGTGTTTTAGATCCTAGTGGTATGGAAATAGTATCAATTAATTGAATGCGTCATTGTTCCACAGGACTTCGACCTGGAGAGTTTGGTATTGGACCGTAACGACCTGGTGAAGGCCACATACCAGCATGAAGAACGCTATCGTTCGAGGATGACAGAGGCTGTGGAGGAACTGGTTGAGACCTGCCTCATGCCTCGCCTACGGGAACAGCAGCGGTGACGACCCAGGAGTACTGTGCTTTTGTGGACTATGTGACCAGTGATTCGTAGCAGTTATCCAAAACAAGCTCATTTCCTCTGTTGTAACTACAGAAGAAATATCTCAAAGATTACATACGTGACTGCAGACTTCCTAATCACTTTCCACCATTGTTTTATTGATATAGCCTACATGGTGAACCGACACACTGACGAACTGCAAGGACGGATTCGTGACTGGAAATGGAGGAGAAAAGGTCCTACGAACATGTGTCCGGAAATGCATCGTTGCCATGGTAAATGGTGCTGACGAATGAAAGTTCCTTTGATCACGTACCGTGTGATCCTTGTATATTGCAGGCTGTATGATTGACGCAGCGTACTGTAAGCAGCTAAATGGTCTGGTATTCAAGTAGGTAATAAGCCGAGATGGTGTTTGTGGACGGCCAAGCAGAAGGAAACGGTCGAGAGGCAACATGGCCATACCAAAACGGGTACCCCCACAGACACAAACCACATCACACAACATTTCAACCCCTTTTTGGGCTTTTGTGTGATCATGGGTCCTTCCAGACAGACGAAAGAGCAAGAAGGTGGTGGATTGTGCGTACACCAGATTTGGAGGACCGGGTTCTAGGAAAGCTAGTACAAGCTCCAAGCAAGTGGCCCGCCAAAGTACGAAAGAGTGCGGCAATCCATGATGCGATATGTGACAGCGTGCATTGCATCCCATGGAGGCCATTTTGAATATCTGTACGTCACTGCAGTTTGTCGGTTTTATTAATGTTCACCCTGTTGAATACAAATTTTCTGTAAAAGTGTATTGTGAATTTTATGTTAATAAAGTGCAGATTCCTTGCTCAAATGTGAGGCCCTGTCTCCATCCTTACGGTTTCCCAGCAGCTACATCAACCAGGCAATTCTTGTCAGTGAGTGTTACAGCACATGTCACCAGCATACTCAGTATTTTCAGCAAGATGTGTATCTCTAACTGTTTTCACTGTATACACAAAGCATTTTAAATGAAACTTTGTAAGGTGCCTGTTGTGAGTCTCGACGTGACTGGTGTTTAATGTGTGGTGCTGGCTTGATTTTCTGGCAGTCGGGATGCTCTCCACTATTCACATACATGAATTAAGATATACGCAACGGAATTAAGGAAAAATGGCCCCTATACATGAATAATGGCTAATAGTTCTACTAAAATCACCAATTAACTGTGGCAGAGGTTACATGAATGTAGAAATAATAGAAAAAGTAAGTCCAGTCACTACACAGTTTATTTTACAATCACATATATATACATAGGGAAAATCAAACAGTCACAAAACCTGTGTTCCAAGCAGACTATCAATACACAGGTGAAAGCAATAAATTATATAATTCATACTTTATACACCTATGCATGCGTCACAAGAAATCAGGGAAGACGGAATGAAAAATGTTACGTCTAGTAACCACCCTGGAATCGACCTACACCAGTATGACAGAAATAATCGCATTATCCATGCTGCAAATTTGGGCACTAATCCAACATGCAAGGAACTGATAAGTGATAACAGGAACTTGGCACTGCAGTGAGTAAGATGTGGGGATACAGATTTCACTATGGCAAAAATCGACTCCTTTACTGTGAAAAGAAGTTAAATAAATGCTTGGCAAAATCGTGAAAAAAAGGTACTAAGCGAAATGAAATGTTACTGCGAAGATCCTTAAAAAAAGAAAAAACCCTCAAAGATTCCTGATCGACTACAGCTTGGGCCGGCCGCGGTGGCCGAGCGGTTCTACGCGCTTCAGCCCGGAACCACGCGGCTGCTACGGTCGCAGGTTCGAATCCTGCCTCTTCCTACCGCCGAATTCTAGCCCCAGTCACCAGTCACAGTTAAATTGTCCTCTCCTTTAACTATTTGAATAATTCCTTTTCTCTCATGATACATTCTTTGAATTCCTTGATCTTCTATGGACCTGTTTGCACATAAACGTATGCTACTGTGATGGATGTTGGTTTTATATCTATCTTGGCTACGATAATGCTTTCACTATGATGCTTACAGTAGCTTACCCTCATGCTTATTTTCTGATTCGTTATGAGACCTATTCCTTCTTTACCTCCGTTTATTTTTGTATTTATAACCATGTACTCACCTGTTCTGAAGTCCAGTTCATCCTGCAACTGAACTTCATTAATCCCCACTGTATTTAACTTCAACTTATCCACTTTTCTTTTTAAATTTTCTAACCTACTTATCCAATTAAAGGATCTAACATTCCACCCTCTAACCTCTAGAATGCCAGATTTGTTTTTCCTGATGACAGAATCCTACTGAGTAGCCCCTACTTTGAGTTTAGAATGGAGGACTGTTTTACCTCCAGAATATTTTACCCGACAGAATGCCATCATTATCTAACCATACAGCAGAGCTGCATCTCCTCGGGAAAAGTAACAGTACTTTCAGCCATTCCCAGTACCAGCACAGCAATGTCATGTTGGCTGATATTACAACGCCAGATAAGTCAATTATCCAGACAGCTGCCCCTGCAGCTACTGAATAGGCTACTTCTCCTCTTCAGGAACCATAAGATTTTCTGGCCTCTCCACAGTTATCTCTCCATTGTGGCTGCATCTATGGTAGGGCTATCTGTATTACTGAGGCATGCAAACCACCCCACCTCAGCAGTGCACGCTTAGCAAAACTAAACGCCATGTCTGTGCAAGGAAGACACAAACCGCAAAGGGCTGCTAAGTGTCTTGTTCGGGGATGTGGCTGTAAGGCTACATAATTGAGCCAATAAGAAGAAGCCACGCTCTTCGTCTTAGCTGCAGACATAATCGAGAACCAGTAAAGAAGAAAGGAAGCCACAGAAGCTAAGATCCGAACAAGCTCATGGGATTTAACAGGCAAGTGTACCCTCTCCCAGCAGAACTCAAGACTAAGCCACAGTGTTGTGTCAACAAGAGGGTCATATGGCAAAATACTGTCGCAGTCAGTGTTCACGTGCGCTGGCAAACACGCGAGTCAAGCTTGCCCACGGAAGAAAGAAGAGTAATCGATGTGCATTTCGCAAGCTGACACGGCTGCAGAGTTTTTTGCTGCTGGCCGCAACAGTGCTGGCGAGATGCAACAGAGGGAGAGGCGTCCCAAGCGAGGAAGATGATGTAACAGGCGAGCTCGGCAGACACCGACCAAGCCAAGATGAGACGTCGAAGGAGGCGAAAATTCGGAAAGGACTTGAATTCGCCGCCAGAGCAGAACAGACAGAGTCCAGGCCGAAGCGGCCTCCCTTCCCGCGTAGCCGGCTGCCCCCACCGCCAGTGAGAGTGGTGGAGGGGGAAGACGGCTGAGAGTGGCAGAGCGGAGGCAGTCAGCAGCGGACCACCGAGAATTCCAAGATGCCACAGTGGCAGAAGGCGGCGCACCAACAGTCTGCGGGGACGATCCAGGTGCCAACGTTGACGCCGCCGTATAAGAAGCTGCGTCCCGGTTTACGATGACGCTCCACGCAGAGATGGAAGCCTGCTGAGAGAAGCCTACCAACGTCGGCCGGAAGTGGAGTCGCGAGCGCCACAGACAGGAGCACAAACGGACGTTTCTGCGGCCTTCCAGACGGATGGATGCCCTCTAGATTACCAAGAGATGTAGATTCCCCTACTGGACCACAAGGATCGGCCGGAGACGTCAAACAGCAAGAACACAACCAAAAATGTAGTCGTCAACAGAGCGGCACAGAGAACAAGAGTCGTTGAGGCAGTCACATCTTCCGAGCGCCGTCACTGATCAGAGCAGCTCGTCCAAAGCGTGCAACCGCCCTAGTCATTTATGGAAGTAGACTGGTGTCCATCCAGGAGCGGTCCAAATACTAGGACAATATGAATGGACGGCAGGACCTACTGGAGGTGATGAGAAGACTTCCAGAAGAAGGAAACACAAACAGTTCTGGCCAGAGTTTTTGGAGGTTTCCCCACAGCTGTAAGTCGCATGACAGAATTGTCCCTTGCAACTGCTCCTACAGTCCCAATTAGGAGACGGTAGTAAATATTCCCTCACCAAATGCCCCATTTTGGCATCGCCACAAACATAATAAAGATGCAAACAGAATAACCTTAATTTAAGTCATTGGTCGAGCAAGTGTCAATATACATGAACTTCATAAGAGAAAAGAATGAAATTTACCGAAAAAAAGTACACTCGATGTGTGAGTCCAGTCTGAGCAACTGAAGAGAGTGCACTACGGCCGTTGTGCACTCCATTGTCGAGACTGAAGAGGAACTAAGAAGACGTGCTTGTGTCATGGCGTTGGTAAAAATCAAATTGAAAATGCGTCGTTTTGCAACGGCATGGACAAATGAGGTGGGCGAAAGAAAGCTGACCCAGCGAGTGGACCATGGGTCCCGCGTCTCAGAGAGTCTGCCGATCGGCAGGAGAAGAACGATGATGACTGTACACCTGCCCCGCCTCTGTAAATCCACTGCGGAAGTACTGACTGGACCGAACTGTACGATGTGGTGGTCGACTGCAGCGAGCTCGAATTCGGCGTCGAGTCTATAGACTCTAATGCCATAATCAAGCTGCAGCCAGGAAATACGGCAGACTTCAGGGCACTGAAGAGCGTTGTGGGTGCTTACATTGTAGCGCAGCCCACGAAGAAGAGGACGTCACCAAAATAGCATGAGAAGGAAACTACAGGGATCATCAGGCGATTGCCTTGGCTTTTCGATGAGAGGGCAGCCCACGTAGGGCTGCTACGTTCTGGCCTTGAGGATGCAGTAGCGAAGGCCCATAACTGAACAAATAAGAAGAGGCCACCGTCGTTGTTCTTCGTCGCTGTGCAAACAGCACGCGACTTCGCATATGACAGCCTCTTCGAGTTGCAGAAGACCGTGGGCTTCCTCATCACAGCCGGCCGCGGTGGTCTCGCGGTTCTAGGCGTGCAGTCCGGAACCGTGAGACTGCTACGGTCGCATGTTCGAATCCTGCCTCGGGCATGGATGTGTGTGATGTCCTTAGGTTAGTTAGGTTTAAGTAGTTCTAAGTTCTAGGGGACTGATGACCACAGCAGTTGAGTCCCATAGTGCTCAGAGCCATTCCTCATCACAGTGGATGGTCTACATCTACAACTACATCCATACTCCACAAGCCACTTGACGGTGTGTGGCGGAGGGTACCTTGAGTACCTCTATCGGTTCTCCCTACTATTCCAGTGTCGTATTTTTCGTGGAAAGAAAGATTGTCGGTGTGCCTCTGTGTGGGCTCTAATCGCTCTCATTTTATCCTCATTATCTCTTCGCGAGATATACGTAGGGGGGAGCAATATATTGCTTGACTCCTCGGTGAAGGTATGTTCTCGAAACTTCAACAAAAACCCGTACCGAACTACTGAGCGTCTCTCTTGCAGAGTCTTCCACTGGAGTTTATCTATCATCTCCGTAACGCTTTCGCGATTACTAAATGATCATGTAACAAAGCGCGCTGCTCTCCTCTATCAACGCTATCTGGTTCGGATCCCACACCGGTGAGCAGTATTCAAGCACTGGGCGAACAAGCGTACTGTAACCTACTTCATTTGTTTTCGGACTGCATTTCCTTAGGATTCTTCCAATGAATCTCAGTCTGGCATCTGCTTTACCGACGATTAATTTTATATGATCATTCCATTTTAAATCACTCCTAATGCCTACTCTCAGATAATTTATGGAATTAACTGCCTCCAGTTGATGACCTCCTATATTGTAGCTAAATGATAAAGGATCTTTCTTCCTATGTATTCGCAGCACATTACACTTGTCTACATTGAGATTCAATTGCAATTCCCTGCACCATGCGTAAATTCGTTGCAGATCCTCCTGCATTTCAGTGCAATTTTCCATTGTTACAACCTCTCGATATACTACAGCATCATCTGCAAAAAGCCTCAGTGAATTTGCGATGTTATCCACAAGGTCATTTATATATATTGTGAATAGCAACGGTCCTACGACACTCCCCTGCGGCATACTTGAAATCACTCTTACTTCGGAAGACTTCGCTCCATTGAGAATGACATGCTGCGTTCTGTTACCTATGAACTCTTTAATCCAATCACACAATTGGTCTGATAGTCCATATGCTCTAACTTTGTTCATTAAGCGACTGTGGGGAACTGTATCAAACGCCTTGCGGAAGTCAAGAAACACGGCATCTACCTGGGAACCCGTGTCTATGGCCCTCCGAGTCTCGTGGACGAATAGCGCGAGCTGGGTTTCACACGATCTGGACAGTAAGCCCTAGCGCCTGCAGTGCCAGGATAAAGGCTGCCACCATACCATCAGATACGTAAAATGCTCTGACGAGCATGACAGTCGCTCATGTGGTAGAGGCAAGTCGCTCATGTGACAAAGACAAAGAAGAAGCGCTAAAGTGCGCTTGCTGCGGTGGGCCTCACGTGACAAACTGCGTGACTGCCCAGCCTTTTCAGGCCACGGTAAACTAGTGACACGACGCTAAGGAAGAAGTCGAACCAGGCTAGCTCAGCAGCAGCCGATAAAGATAAAAGAGGCGTCGGAGACGCAAGCGCGGCAGTACTGCGGCCTTGCTTCCTGAGATGACCAGAGGTGAGACGGCAGAGGACTCTCCTTCATCACTGCCGGCAGGTCCTGTGATTTTTTGTTCTGTAAACCTCATGAAAATAAAGATGGAATGCTAGATTGCATTATGCCTCAAAACTAATTGTTCTGAGGTAGGCTAAATCAGAAAGGTTGCAGCAGGAGTGGGAATGATCATGTTTAGTTTGCAGTTAAGATAATATTGAAACAGCCGGCCGGAGTGGCCGAGCAGTTCTAGGCGCTACAGTTTGGAGCTGCGTGACCGCTACAGTCGCAGGTTCGAATCCTGCTTCGGGCATGGATGTGTGTGATGTCCTTAGGTTAGTTAGGTTTAAGTAGTTCTAAGTTCTAGGGGACTGATGACCTCAGATGTTAAGTCCCATAGTGCTCAGAGCCATTTGAACCATAACATTGAAACACAACTCCCAGCTGAAGCTGCTTCTATGCGTTGTTACCATTATTTTTCCCACTATGATGAAACCAGACACAGAGATCGCTGTAGGAGAGTGATAAGTCTTAAAATACAAAACAGTGCGATGAAATATGTCACAGCGCACAGCAAGAATAATCGGACTTCGTATAATAAACAACCATTTAGACAGCGTAGTCTAAGAGAAGGGATGCAAATATTCATATGACATCATGTTGATGGCGCGGAATCACCACATCACTAAACTTTCACTTCCCTGCGGAATTAAACTGCTGAAACATGTAATAAACTTGTACATACAGTTAGCGATATTTAAGACATATTCAATAAATAGTAAGCCATTTGTACTCAATAGTAAGATTATTATACATAATTAACTTAAGGCTACAAACATGACGATCTAACATGCATCTATACAGTAGAAAGAGTGTGAAGTAAGTAGGACTCTTAGAAAATTCCTTAGTTTCATTTTTTTTTTTTTTAAAAAAGACGAAATTAATCCATCAACTCTAGCACATCGCTTTCAAGGATATACACGTTTCTCTGCATGAACTTAATTAAACGACAAAATTTAATTTTGCCGCTCTCCACTAGTGAAAATGGTATATGGGAAGCAAACCGTGCACCGCAGAGCGGAGATAGTCAGCATCGGCTAGCCTTGAAGAATAAGTTGCCACAGTGGCAGAAGGCAGGATAAAAACAACCTCCTTAGTAATAGGCGACTCGCGCACCATGGCCGATGTCGCCCAGGAAGAGTCAGAGACTAGGTTAAGGATGGTGCTCCACACCGAGATGGAGGATTCTAGCCTCCTGCTGTGGGAAGTCTACCATCAGCAGCCACAGACTGAGTCACGAGCGGCACAAATCAGTGATCACAGGAATACGACAGCGCTTTAGTAAACAGATGATCACACAAAATGACAACACAGAATGCAGACGCAGATGACCCATGCAGATGAGCCAAAGCTCCACCCAAAGAAGGTCGTCAAGAGGGTGACAGAAGTTGTCAGACCAAATAAGTTGGATGAATGCAAGAAGCATCCAGAGATGACCAACCAGAGAGTGCAAACCAACGAGGCCTTTGGGGTAGGAAGAATTCTGACGACCATCGAGCAAAGGGAACTCTACGAGTATGAGCAGAAGATGAAATGCACAAGCATTGAAACATGACAAAACAGGTGGCAAACAGTAGCAGTTGCAGCCAGAGTTTTCAGAGGTTTCCCTCAGACGTAAGACAAATGTCAAAGTTGTTCCCCAATACCTCCATAGCCCTAATTGGGAGAAAATAAGTTATAAGAGTTGAGGGACATGAAAGGGAAACAGTGGTTGGGAAGGGAGTAAGACAGAGTTTAGCCTCTCCCCAATGTTATTCAATCTGTATATGGAGCAAACAGTAAAGGAAACAAAAGAAAAATTCGGAGTAGGTATTAAACTCCATGGAGAAGAAATAAAAACTTTGAGGTTCGCCAATGACATTGTAATTCTGTCAGAGACAGCAAAGGACTTGGAAGAGCAGTTGAACGGAATGGATGGTGTCTTGAAGGGAGGATATGAGATGAACATCAACAAAAGCAAAACGAGGATAATGGAATGTAGTCGAATTAAGTCGGGTGATGTTGAGGGTATTAGATTAGGAAATGAGACACTTAAAGTAGTAAAGGAGTTTTGCTATTTGGGGAGCAAAATAACTGATGATGGTCGAAGCAGAGAGGATATAAAATGTAAACTGGCAATGGCAAGGAAAGCGTTTCTGAAGAAGAGAAATTTGTTAACATCGAGTATAGATTTAAGTGTCAGGAAGTCATTTCTGAAAGTATTTGTATGGAGTGTAGCCATGTATGGAAGTGAAACATGGACGGTAAATAGTTTGGACAAGAAGAGAATAGAAGCTTTCGAAATGTGGTGCTACAGAAGAATGCTGAAGATTAGATGGGTAGATCACATACCTAATGAGGAAGTATTGAATAGGATTGGGGAGAAGAGAAGTTTGTGGCACAACTTGACCAGAAGAAGGGATCGGTTGGTAGGACATGTTCTAAGGCATCAAGGGATCACCAATTTAGTATTGGAGGGCAGCGTGGAGGGTAAAAATCGTAGGGGGAGACCAAGAGATGAATCCACTAAGCAGATTCAGAAGGATGTAGGTTGCAGTAGGTACTGGGAGATGAAGAAGCTTGCACAGGATAGAGTAGCATGGAGAGCTGCATCAAACCAGTCTCAGGACTGAGGACCACAACAACAACAAGTCTACTCATACGCTAAGTCCCACAAAGGACGAGGAGATAACGCTAAAATATAAAAATGTACCCTTGGACTACAATTGGCTGAACAGAGTAACTGCGAACCCCCGATTACCGAGCTCCACCCCGCGAAAAAAAAAAAAAAAAAGTACCTGACACCTCAAGACGTTATTAGGAATTTTGTCATATGACTCCAGTCCACAGTCCAATCCTTGCGGTACTCCAATTCCCCTTTCTTCAGTCAACTGGTGGAAAGTAGTTCACGCATAGAACTGACGACCGATCTTTTAAAGTCAGAGTGTACCACATCACATCTAAATCTCAATTAACGCAGTGACGTCTGTAGAGCTTGTTTTCATGCACTCGTCAGGGGAAACATTAGGCAAAAATGGCCACATTAGTACCTATCGAAGTTTTCGTGGCTTTGAGAGTGATAGAACACATGATTGTTGTTCTTCTCGAATATTCAAAATAGTGTATGTTACTACGGTTTTTTAGCACAACGAACAACCCAGTGAGTTCCACGGCCTTCTGCGACATCTAAATTCACAGTCCCAGACTGTTAAGATTTCCTCGGTCATGGGAAGTGTATTTTGCATAAAGACTCCTCAGATTTTGGACTGATATAAATTCTTTGACGAAGTGAAGTATGTCAGTGTTTTTAAGTCATCTGTTGAGTGGTATAAGAGTTTTTTATGAATAGCACAAGCCTTTTACTGTGCGGTTTTAAATGAAGTATTTTTCCAGTGGCCACGGATTCTATCATCATGTTGTGTCTTTTCACCTTCTCAAGGGTGCTTTTCACATTTTTGACTCTCCAGGCAACGGCTGCCGCCCCTACAGCTAAAGCGACAATCGCTGAAAAACCCGCCAGCACAGGAATTAGAAGTGAAACAATTCCACCAGACGTCTTAGGCATTATTAGAACGCTGATCATTTTTAGGGATCCTCTTCTTTTTCCTCTCCTCACTCCTGCTTTTTGCTTCAGGACACTTTTAGCTGCTGACAGTGATGTCTGAATGTAATTTTTTAAACATCCCACAGGTTTTTTCTTCTTCATCTTTAGTGTACAACAAGTAGTGTCCATAGCTTGTCGGAAATTTACGCTCAAACTCGATTTAGGTTTGGTGAGCATTGTTTTATCGATTGCACTATGCTGCAGTACACTGCCCTACACCGATGTCTCCTCTCCATCTTCTTTCTCTAGCTTTTGCAGTTAAAATTCAGTCTGCAATGTGACGTTCTGCCATACCTTTACTTACGATGTATGAAAAATCGTCTTCTTTGTACGCCTCGTCCAATGGATTAATTAATCCCCTTGTCACTAGAAGCTACTCGTTTTTCAAGTTTTGTTCATCGTTTACAGTAGTTATATGAAATAATATGAAATTCTACTGGTATCTTTTCGAGTATACTGCCACTGTCTCTAATGAACTTCCTAACTATCATGTTTTTCTACTGCATGGTTTGATGTTTGCACACCCTGTTATATACCAAATCATGACATTCACCCAACTGTTGTGTGGTGAACGGAAATAAAGCCACTTAACTGAAGTTTTGTTCCCTTAACGTCTTATGTCACTTCAAAACTTCTCTGCAATTCTTCTGCGGTAAAAGTCCCAATAATTTGTTTACCTATGCCGCCCTTTAAGATATAAGTTCTAATGTTTGTTCTTTGCACTTTAGAAACTATAAATAGCTCTGTTGATCAGTTCAGTAGGTACTATTTCTCAAACATCGTCTGGTACTTTTAAATACACATTAAATCACCCAGATTAAATTTCTGTTTGCGTGGATCGATCATTTTAATACGACTGTGTACTGTATTTAGAAGCTTATGAACATCAATAGATTTCATTTTTGTCATATGATGTTTAGTACATTTATACTGTCCAACTATTTGTTGGAAAATATCTAATCATTTTTATGATGCGTCTACATATGATGGTTTCTTTCCATTCTTTTTAAAGATTCCATGACAATCGCTTTCATATGGGTCATATGGGTGTATATTGACTAGAAGTATTCCATACGGCTCCATTATCATTTAGAAATACCTTTATAAAATTCACTGTCATGATCGGGTTGAAGGTTGTCTGGGCAACCATCCATGCCAAACTGCTGTAATTATTCCAACACCCATGCTACATCTATCCTTGTTCTTGTTCTCACAAGTACTGCCCAGGCAAACTTGGAATAAATATCAATAACCATTAAAATATATTTGTTTCATATCTCTGAGATCCACCTTCAGTAAGTCGTTCTAGCCTCATACTATAACACATATATGCAGGAATGTTTTATGGGCCAGTATGCAGAGCTCTCAAACGAACTCTAGCATTTGATGTTGATTCAATTAGTGTTTTGTATTTCACACTGCCTGGGTTTCTTGGCCTTCCATTGCATTTCTTATGTACGTCAGTCAAATGTAAAATTTCGCCATACATTTCTAGATCTTTCAATAAATAGTTCTTGGATTTTGGGATTCTTAGGAATATTAATTCAGTAAACCTTATTTTCTTTCACATTTTTTAACACCAAACTGTTTTGTTTGCTTAATTAAACATATAGGACGTGTACCCAATATATATAGTGTTCCCCTACTGACTCCATGTACTTTACCTACCTTAACATTATGTGACAATTAATGAAATTGATAATGGCTTAGTCATCACTGTCATCATCATCACCGTCGTCGTCGTCGTCGTCGTTGTCGTCTTCTTCTTCTTCTCCTTTTCCTTCCAGAGTCATTGGAGAGATTCAATAACAGGTTTTAACCTTTCTCTGAAAGATTGATCTCTTTCCAGTTTCCCTAACATCAGCAACCAAAATTTCCATCACATGGTCTTATGCACCTGATGACTTTAAATTTTGTCGACATGCTGTTGCATATTAAACTGACTTTGATATAGTATTCAGCTTATATACACTCTTCCAGTAGATGTGCGAAAATGGTCCACCAGAGCTTCATGCCGATTGATCCTTTCATTCAACTTATTCATGAGCAAGACACTTTTGGATTCCCGTAACATCTAACTTTTACACATTTTTCAGTTTCATCAGCCTTTTCGATTCAATACTTATTTCAATTTTCCCATCATGAAGTTTAAGACTTTCGTTCATTGTTTCAATTTTTACAACCACATACTGGTGAATGTTCTGTCTATGCACCCTCCACCTGTCGGGCTGAGTGGCTGATGTGTATGTAAATTTGTCCATGGTGTAAATAGAATACTAACGTACTTTCCCATTTCCTTTGCTGTATATATACTGCTCAAAACAATGAGGAGAACATGTCTTTGGGTGTCTGCCGTACTCCACTGAGTAATAATTGAGAAATGGATGTGTTTCTAAATTATAATCTTTCACGAATTAAGTACACAGCAAAACGTCATTACATCCTCAATCGTTTTACATAGAAAGAACTGAAATGTCCAAGTGTCGAAAGGAAAGTGGGCACAATCATTCATCGCTTCATCCTGGGTGCTTTTCATTGAACTTTGAGAGCTTCAGTAACATGTGTACTCTCCATGAGCATTTATCGCTGCCTGATACCTATATGACATGCTCCGTATAAGTCTACAGAGGTCACTCTGTGGTATCCATTCCCACAGATGTATGATAGGGTTTAGGTCGAGACCCACTGCCAACCCTCCTCTACTTCAATGTCCAGGCTTCTCAAGGCATGCCAGCTGATGCCTGCCACATAGCCCCTGACATTAGAAGCAATTCACGGCCACCACTAAATGCAACATCCACCACATGGTCCAACAGAATTTGTTCGATTTATTGCATGTAAGTAAGCAACCATAGACAATGACAAGATCTGCATGACTGTCAACACTGATGCCGCCCCATAACTTCACAGATCCTTGGATATCTGTTGATTTCCTGGGCAACATATGGGAGGTATCGCTCACCACAGGTCTCTACACATGAACATGGCCATTGCCTTGCATCACACGATATCTGGACTCATCTGTGTACAACACATTTCACCAGTGACGAAGTTGCCAGTTGACAGGGGAATGGCAGAACTGAAGGCGAACTGCAAGATGTTATTGTGTCCATTGGGGTACTCGAACAAATAATGTCTATGGTCCTTTCTCGTAACCTGTTCATTACAGACTGATCAGACATAGCGGCTCCAGTGATCCTTTTAAGATCGTCTTGCAGTGCTCTGGGGGTATCTGCGACGCCGCAACGCAGCTGACCGGATATCGGTATTCACGAGGGGTTGTAAAGCGTTAACGACCTTGTCCAAGTCACCTTCTGTACTGACCTCGCACCTTATAGCGTGTCCATAACATATGGATGACAAAGGGAGAGACATTGGCATCAGTAGCAACACGTCGGAAAATCTATTCTTTTTTAATCAAACTGACTGCCCCTGCAACCTGCATTGCATTAAGACGTCGCATTGCATGTGCTTTGTTGAATACATGTTCACAAATGACAACTGCCGTCTGTGTGCCTCAGTATAGAACACTGAGACACAGGAACTCATTTCTTTCTGAGGGGTCACCTGACATTGTAATGAATGACACAGCCAGTAGATGGCAAATTATTTTAATTGTTGCGTACATTGGAAGTGATGATCTCAAGCCATGTAATAAGACCACAGATACCACCTGTACCAAAATGGATTTAAAAACCGGTTGTTAATTCATGTGTTCCCCTAATTCTTTTGAACAATGTGTATTAAATTAATGAAATTCTTGTAAGTTTCGTCTGTATCGTCTGTCATTTAATATTCTTGTTTTATGGACAACCAGCAACCTGCACTGAGAGTAGTTTCATCAAATTAAACATTTTGTTATAAACTAATTGAATGTCATGGCTAGATGCACTTGATAAATGTGTTCTAAATTCATAACGCGCTGTTTGAAGGCGATAATAAGGTTAACTTTAGCCCTTACCAACTGTTTTGGAG
This sequence comes from Schistocerca piceifrons, assembly GCF_021461385.2. Classification (NCBI taxonomy): domain Eukaryota; kingdom Metazoa; phylum Arthropoda; class Insecta; order Orthoptera; family Acrididae; genus Schistocerca; species Schistocerca piceifrons. The sequence goes on along the minus strand of NC_060139.1, from coordinate 390,230,580 downwards.
CCCTAAAATATTGATGACCCGAAAAAGGGACACTAACACCCATACAACAGCGGATACAAAAACATTTCCCTGTTTGATCCTGATTTTCCACTGCAGCGTCGTACTGTAATGTACAGTGCTGCAGGAACAGTCAGTTACTACACTACCGGTCATTAAAATTGCTACACCACGAAGATGACGTGCTACAGACGCGAAATTTAACCGACAGGAAGAAGATGCTGTGATATGCAAATGATTAGCTTTTCGGAGCATTCACACAAGGTTGGCGCCGGTGGTGACACCTACAACGTGCTGACATGAGGAAAGTTTCCAACCGATTTCTCATACACAAACAGCAGTTGACCGGCGTTGCCTGGTGAAACGTTGTTGTGATGCCTCGTGTAAGGAGGATAAATGCGTACCATCACGTTTCCGACTTTGATAAAGGTCGGATTGTAACCTATCGCGATTGCGGTTTATCGTATCGCGACATTGCTGCTCGCGTTGGTCGAGATCCAATGACTGTTAGCAGAATATGGAACCGGTGGGTTCAGGAGGGCAATACGGAACGCCGTGCTGGATCACTAGCAGTCGAGATGACAGGCATCTTATCTGCATGGCTGTAACGGATCGTGCAGCCTCGTCTCGATCCCTGAGTCAACAGATGGGGACGTTTGCAAGACAACAATCATCTGCACGAACAGTTCGAAGACGTTTGCAGCAGCATGGACTATCAGCTCGGAGACCATGGCTGCGGCTACCCTTGACGCTGCATCACAGACAGGAGTGCCTGCGATGGTGTACTCAACGACGAAACTGGGGGCACGAATGACAAAACGTCATTTTTTCGGATGAATCCAGGTTCTGTTTACAGCATCATGATGATCGCATCCGTGTTTAGCATCATCGCGGAGAACGCACATTGGAAGCGTGTATTCGACATCGCCATACTGGCGTATCATCCAACGTGATGATATGGGGTGCCATTGGTTACACGTCTCGGTCACCTCTTGTTTGCATTGACGGCACTTTGAACAGTGGACGTCACATTTCAGATGTGTTACGACCCGTGGCTCTACCCTTCATTCGATTCCTGTGAAACCCTACATTTCAGCAGGATAATGCACAACCGCATGTTGCAGGTCCTGTATGGGCCTTTCTGGATACAGAAAACGTTCGACTGCTGCCCTGGCCAGCACATTCTCCAGATCTCTCACCAATTGAAAACGTCTGGTCAGTTGTGGCCGAGCTACTGGTTCGTCACAGTACGCCAGTCCCTACTCGTGACGAACTGTGGTATCGTGTTGAACTGAATGGGCAGCTGTACCTGTTCACGGCATCCAAACTCTGTTTGACTCAATGCCCAGGCGTATCAAGACCGTTATTACGGCCAGAGGTGGTTGTTCTGGGTACTGATTTCTCAGGATCTATGCACCCAAACTGCGTGAAAATATAATCACATGTCAGTTCTGGTGTAATATATTTGTCCAATGAATACCCGTTTATCATCTGCATTTCTTCTTGGTGTAGCAATTTTACTGGCCAGTAATGTACAGGGTCCTTGTGATGAAGGTGTCTTGCCCACTTTGCCATCGTGATGCAAGGGCTTTTACAAAGAAATAAAAAACACGTTTAGCGCTTACACATTTTGTTTGCTTTTTATAAACTCTTACATACATTAGGATCTATGTCCCCAGTATCTGAGTGGTCAGCGCGATAGAATGTCAGTCCTAAGGACGCGGGTTCGATTCCGGCTGGGTCGGAAATTTTCTCCGCTCAGGTACTGGGCGTTGTGGTTTCCTAATCATCAACATCTCATCCCCATCGATGTGCAAGTCGCCGAAGTGGCATCAAATAGAAAGACTTGCATCCAGCGAACGGTCTTCCCGACGGATGGCCATTGTCACATGGCATTATTATTAGGATCTATGAAGATGCTTAAATGAGAATTTTGTTCTCTGCCTACAACTGGCACGCAATTTTCACATGTATTTGCACATACTGATGCACAACATATGTCATAAAGTTGAGTGATGATTCCTTCTGTAGGATGTATAATTTGATGAGCTAAATGTAATTAAGTGGCCCATGTTTCTCTGCAGAATCTGTACACATATGGCCATCAGCTTAGTCGCGTGTCTAGAGCAAGCTGGATCACATAAGTGTCATACGTATGCTGCTGGAGATGACTACACACACACTCTCTCCTTCTCGTTAAAACTATTCACGGAAAGCTCCCTGCAGTGACTATTGCTTTGCCTAAGCGGGGAGGGGTATACAAGAACAGCAAGTGAGACACTTGATCTTCTCATCAAGACTCACTTCCTTCAATGCACTCTGGTAGATAACACAGACCAAGTGTCGACCCCTGAAAGGAAGCGGTTTACTGGCAAAGGGAAAACTAGTAACCCGACAGGAAACGCGCTGATTAAAAAAAAAAAAAAAAAAAAAATCGGTGGGCGGTGAGAACTTTTCAACCATTCAATTCACCGTCAACCTAGCAGCAGGAATCATTCCTAGTGCTTGAAGAATAGTTAACGGTGTTTTCATTCAGAAGCCAGGGAGAACTGACCTTACCAAGGCTATGAGACAATCAGTCTGTCCTGATTTCTTTTAAAGACGTTAGAAAAACTGGTTAACGTATGCATTATGGAGAAGAGGTTAACAAAGGTTCCTCTATATGCAAACCAATACGCACACCAGAAACGCAAATCATGTGAAACAGCGTTTCATAATCTTGTTGGGAAGGTGGAAAAAGCTCCTCAAAAAGGTCCAAAACCATCACTCACGTAATTCAGCCAAGTACTCGGCTTGAAAATGCTGGTGATCTGATACTCTTTCCATAACTTCTCCCGTTACTGAGGGTCTACACTGCTGGCATGCTCCTACTTGGCAACATTACTCTCTTCTCTTTGATATTAGTGTTACTCCTAACCTTACTACTCACAACCAGAGTTGGCTGCACATTTCCTACTCCAACATCTTGAGGCTCCTCTCTCCCCAATACTCGCAGCTGGAGGCTGTTACTGTAGACACAGCAAAACTATCAGACCACATCCTCTACTTGCTAGCCTTTCTACCAACTGCCACTTCCCAACTACTGATTTCCTTCAACCTCACTAGCTCCCTCCTAATTTCTTCCAAATGTGCCTGAAGGACACAGATCTTAGTTTCTTGCTGCCAAATCTCGTCTTACTGCATACTTTGCAGGTCCAATAGAGGGTCACTACATCGCACCCCTGTGAAATTCTTTGCTACAGCTCCCACAATGCACCCTGCTACTTACTTTCCTACGGCATCTCCCGCAGTTTCCACGCACGATCAAATAAAATATCTGTGGAACAGCTAATAATGTATTTATAGAAATAAGTTAAACTAGAAAAATATTCGGTTATGTAGCACAGTATGTAAAAAAAATGCACGTTACACAGAAGTAAAATTCAAAACAACACGAGATATATCTTAAATACAATGCGGAGATGTTAAATCTTGACTTGGTCACAAGGAAAATGACAGTAGTGTGGCCATTCAGAGCAGAACTTATGTATAACATACGCGCGGATGTGCACAGTTCGTTTTGACCGTGAGATCAGTTAAAGTACAGGGTGATTCAAAAAGAATATCACAACTTTAGGAATTTAAAACTCTGCAACGACAAAAGGCAGAGCTAAGCACTATCTGTCGGCGAATTAAGGGAGCTATAAAGTTTCATTTAGTTGTACATTTGTTCGCTTGAGGGGCTGTTGACTAGGCGTCAGCGTCAGTTGATGCTAAGATGGCGACCGCTCAACAGAAAGCTTTTTGTGTTATTGAGTACGGCAGAAGTGAATCGACGACAGTTGTTCAGCGTGCATTTCGAACGAAGTATGGTGTTAAACCTCCTGATAGGTGGTGTATTAAACGTTGGTATAAACAGTTTACAGAGAATGGGTGTTTGTGCAAAGGAAAAAGTTCAGGACGCCGAGAACGAGTGATGAAAATGTAGCACGCATCCAGCAAGCATTTGTTCGCAGCCCAGGAAAATCGACTCGCAGAGCTAGCAGAGAGCTGCAAATTCCACAATCAACTGTATGGAGAGTCCTACGAAAAAGGTTACCTGAACGTCAACTGCCCGAGGCGATGGATCGGCCGCCAGGCAGCCCGTGACAGAGCACTTCATCACTGGCCTCCAAGAAGCCCTGATCTTACCACATGCGATTTTTTCTTATGGGGGTACTTTTAGGATATGGTGTTTCGGCCACCTCTCCCAGCCACCATTGATGATTTGAAACGAGAAATAACAGCAGCTATCCAAACTGTTACGCCTGATATGCTACAGAGAGTGTGGAACGAGTTGGAGTATTGGGTTGATATTGCTCGTGTGTCTGGAGGGGGCCATATTGAACATCTCTGAACTTGTTTTTGAGTGAAAAAAAACCTTTTTAAATACTCTTTGTAATGATGTATAACAGAAGGTTATATTATGTTTATTTCATTAAATACACATTTTTAAAGTTGTGGTATTCTTTTTGAATCACCCTGTATATAGTAAACAATAGTCAGACTACATAACGACCACTAGTATCCGAAATTCAGCGTACAACTGAAACTTCAGTATAGTAACTACTAAAATATACAGTCACTGAAAAGGTGTTCAAAATGTGAAACACATCAAAAACAAAAAGAATAAAAATACAACCAAAAGTAATGTTTAGAAGAACACTGGTCACTCCGTTACCACCATTCTGAGGAAGGCTTTGTGTGTGTAGAGAATGGATGAACTGCATTATTGATTTTAGGTTACTGACAATCCACTAACTTGGGATTCATAACCTCTAGAAACGCGAATATAATAGACATTCTCGTTTGTGAGGAAGTTCGGAGCAGCATTCTCTTTAGAAACTGTAAGTCTACACTCTCCCATTCACGCAATATTTTGGTTTACTTTCGCAGTGACCAGCGTTGTTCTCATTACGTCGGTACGTCCTACGCTTCAATAATCTTTCTTAAAGTTTATCATGATCACCAATTTCTATCTCCCCCTGGCATAAATCAACCCTCTGATTAGAAATGTCATCTTTGCATTAAGAAAGTGTCATCTTTCAAAAAGGGTGGGAATACGAAAGTGTTAGCAGAAATTTCAGTGGAAGTAAGCGCCATACATCTAATACCAACAGGTGAGACAGTATTCACGGTGTTAAACTGAGATTTAAGATTTTGTTTAGCGATACTCTTCAAGTTCTTGCAATCAATTTATTTGTTGTTTTTAGAAGCCTTGTACTGTTTGGCATAGAATCGTAGCAATAGTTCGCCGTATCCGTGATAAATGACGCTTATTACAAGGGTGCCGTCGCTGATCATGGTATTCCGCGGTTATTTATCAATACCTGGACAATTCGCTCAGATTGTATAGCCGTAAAGTTTATTTTCGACAGTTACGATGGAACTAATATCACAGTGTTAACACAATAATACGCTTCAGTTGTCGATTAAATACATGTTGTGTGTCACGCTCTCCTATAGTGGTAAAGTTCCTTCACAGTTTAAACAAACTTGTGCGCAAGAAACTTAAACACACACACACACACACACACACACACACACGTGTAAGTGCCAAAAACGCAACTGTACAAAATACTTTACGAAACACATTTTGAACGTTGCATGCAAGTTTTTGAGTTTGCAGCCGAACTGTCATCTTCTTTGCGCGATATTTTGACATTTTCCCTGATTGTCTTCCGGAGATGCTCACTGGACTCCTACCTGCCGTGTTCTGTCGTTGCCGTTCCCGGCTCCATCAAAGACTAAAAACAGTTTCAACGAAAATTGGTGACCATCTAAACCGTATGCCCCATTCGAAGGGTGTATTAACGCAGCACATTTTCTGTTCAACCATATACATGTCAGCCCCTCGCAAATTCATCACTAGAGATTGTTATTCACAGATATGTCAAGAATCTCTCCGATGCAAGGAGATGATCATGTATATTTTGGAGACAAATGATATATAGGAAGTTGACATGTTCAGTCAGTGTTCTGTGGGTTAAAGCCATTCAGAGTGCTTTTTTATCTTGCAAAAGGGTAATTTAATTAAAATCATTTTGAAATAAATTCTTTATCACTAGGGAATACATTGCACAAGTCCTATTAAACTGTGTGTTGGCAGTTTTGGCCCCGATTCCCAACAATGTCAGGGTACATGTTGCACACAATAATAGGATTATCATGCAAGGATTGGGCGTTTATGTGATGAAATGACTAGGAAAGAAACCTGACTTTTGTCCAATAGAGCATGTGTGAAACTTGCTCGGTAGGTATGTTCTTGATTGTCGTGTCACACCAAAGACTCATTAAAGAATTTGACCGGTGTCCATCAGAATGGATACTACAAAACAGCTTAAACAGACTATTCCATGCTGATCTCGGGATGTGATAACTCTTGTTCTCTAATTGACATCAACCTGGATGTTTGGATGAGCAACTGTTTGAACTTTGTTTTCAGTTCTATCTGGACACATCTGTTTTTGTTGACAAAATGAACCAAGATCAAATGACATTTTGTTGTTTTCTCTTTAATAGATGGAAATATATGTGGTGTACTTTTATAAATGGGGAATCCCACTGTCACATTTAGGGCAGTTGTGCATTATTGTTTTATCCATAAAACACTGTTCATGTTACTGTCAAAATATCAAAATAGTACTGCGTATCCAAAGTATGGAACATTCTTTATTTTTCTTTCTATGAATTACTGTCATCTACTCTTACATATTTTTGAAGAAATGCTCTCTACGGATGTCATGTGCAGGACATTGCACAAAATGCAAAATGACAAGTCAAGCATTAACCAAAAAATTCTGCTAATTGAATTATGTTACTCCAATAAGACAATTTTTTCTGGAGAATGTAGAGTGTGTAACATTGTATGAACAAAATATCCCTAAAATTTGTGAGTCCTGCAAATAACAAAACAAAAAAAATCGTGTTTCTGTCACATATGGGACACAGATGTCATGTGCAGGACTCTGTGCATATATCTGGTAAGACACAAGTATGTCAAGGGATCAGTTAGTTATATTCCAATGAATAGGTTATGCAATACATGTGATCTTGTGATGAAGAAAGTCGCTGAGTGCAGTTTCAGAAACAATGTCATCTGTATGACAGATTTGTTTCATAAAAATTCCAACATAAACAAAATGCAATATTTAAAAATTAACAATTTTTAAAATTGTTAGGTTCATTTTAACATGAAGTGAAAGTAGATAATATAAACAGTGACAGTCAAATACATTCCATGAAGCGGAAGTGTCCACAGTTGTTTACAATTTCTGGCATTGTATCCTTCGTCACAATTTCATTACCATTGTAATAAATGCAATCAGAGGGATCTGGCCACTTGAAGGTATCTGTTCCTGCTTAGTCCATAACTGATATCTTGATCCCCTCAGAGTCAACTTTACAAGTCTCTCCAAAATATTTTTATCCATTGTATGGCACAGTTACTCAATCTCCAACTGACCGACTATTGAGTTGATTGTGCTTGCAAGAGTAAATTGCGTTGCAATGTGAGGCAATCTTTTTACAGATTATTCCTTCTTCATTTGTTTCAATCATATGATGCTGTGGTATTCCTGGAATTTCAGGAACATTTTTCCAAGGTTTCTCTCGTTCAGTGCTTTGCTTAATTGTCTCCTGACCCACATAGAGTACAGTATTATTTTTGCAAACTTAAAGATGCCCCTTTGTAAAACTCCTTGGCAGGCTGGACAATTGTTGGTTCCTCTCCTTGGACCATGCCCTTGTAGCACACAAGACACTTCGCATTTCCAACCACACCATCTGCAACATGTTTTCCATGTGAAGTGGCAAAATATTTTCAGGTAAATTTCTTGGAATGCTTTTCAAACAAAAAATCAAGAAGTGTAACCATGAATTAATTTTTAAATTCTGAGGATGCGCCATCACTCCAGATTACCACCTCTTTAGAATCAGATTCAAGTGCACTTTGACAAATTGTATCATGCAGTGTATTCATAAAGACAAATATTATCTTTGCCCTTCTGTGCATTATTTGAACATATCACATAAGTTTTATACTTTTCCTTGTAGATTGTAGTTGCGATAAATAAAAGACCACCACTTCTAGACCACAATGCTCTGTGAATGTCATCGTGATACTCACAGGAGCATGACATAGCAAAATCTACCTGAAGGACTATCTTTCCATTTTGTATTCTTTTATCTGTTTCAAAACTTGCATGCTGTATTAGTTTAATGTTCACGTAATGTCACATTTTAGGGAACTGTTCTATGAGAAATTCAAACAATTCACCCAAACACCCTTCCTTAAGGAGCTAAAACCTCCCAGAATCATCTTTTCTCCTTTCTCTCCAAGCTATTGTTTTTTCAAGCTCACTTGGAGCCATAAGTTTATTCCTGGAACTATATGTGGAACATTTATTTTGTGAACAATTATAATTTAAAGTTGAATCTCACAAACACAATTTCCAAAAATCATCAATGTAGTGATATTGCAGACTCTCCAACTTCAGAATGAAATTCTCACTGAATTGTACACTTGCATTGCCCAAGGCCAGTTGGCTTCAAAAGCAGAACATTCTGTTGTCTTGAGGAGCATAACTTTGAAAACCTATTTGTTAATTTGTACCACATTCTTCCTCAAATATCTGGAAGGCCTCTCGTAAAAACATTGTCAGACAGTACTTCTGCAAAATTTGTTTGTTTCTATTCACCCAAACACACACATACTATCTTTCTTCCCTGGACATGTTTACAGTATTAGGGTAAAAGATGAACTCGGCAACTTGGGAATAATATTTATCTTGATTCAAGGGCATTTTGTTCTGCATTTCATCTGCAAGGCGAGGCCAACGTTCTCTGGCAGTCCATATTTACCTTTTTTCGAGGGGATGTGGGAAGTGCCTAGACAGATTTTGATCAAGCCTTGCTAAATGTCTAAGTACATGGATATGGTGATATAGTTGGCATTGGGATGGTCATAAGAATAGCAGTCTTCTTTTTTGCCCTCTGAAGGCACTTTCAATCACTCTCCTTCTTTTGATGGTCCTGGAGTGCAACTTCTGTCATACATTCTTTTTTGTGTGTGGTGGTTTTTTTTTTTTTTTTTAATTTCATTTGCCCTTTCATTTTCTTCTTTCTGAAACCATAGATCTTCTTCTTTGCGGCAATTTCTTAGTTTCCTCATCCAGGCTGCATTTGTGGAAATCTGTTTTGGTTGATCTGCCACTTCTATCAAAACATAAACCAAATTAGACCTATGAACATTTTAAAAGTAAATTATTTGCAGCAACTGAAGCTAAATATGGATAAAAAGGAGTAAATTTTAACTCTTACAGCATTACTTAAGTAAAATTAGCATCCTTTACGTACGTTTATGTGCTTATGGTGTCACCTATGGGACAGAAGTAACAGTAAGAAATATATTACTGTAGTGAATATATAGTTGAACTATTGCCATCATATGTCAGTACTTCCACCCACATCTTAGGAAAGAGGGCAATCCTCACTTTCAATTTTTTTCTCTGGATGCAGTTTGAATCATAACATTTTTGTCACTTGCAGGACAACTGATTTTGCATAACTCAACTTTAAATTACATGGTCATAAGCTGTATAAGTGTTAATAAAATATGCATGCTGATTATATTAATACTGTCTGACCTCATAGCGTTACCGCCTACCACGCAGGGGGCCTGGGTTTGATTCCCGGCAGAGGACTGGGTGTTGTGTGTCCATCATCATTTTCATCATCATTGACTCGCAAGTCACCAATGTGGCGTCACCTAACAAGAACTTGCAATACGGTGGCCGAACTCCCCTGAATAGGGCCTGCTGGCCAACAATGCCATATATTATCATTTCTATTTCCATATTAATACTAACTATTTTCAGAAAGTAGAACTACTTTCAGTGTATCACACTCCAGGTATGCGGTTGTACCACTTGAAGATATACTAATTCAGCATACACAAATCAGTTGATAGGTAGCCATCTTTAACCTAAAGGTGTCAAATGATAAAATGCTAATTTCCTTAAGTACCATATAGAGTGCTGCTGTTGATACATTTCATTATCCTTTAATACAATTTGTATCAATCAAAAACATTATTGATTTTCAAGGAATCATCCAAACACATTCTACTCATTATTCTTGACAGTGTAATTATTAGTAATGAACATTTCTTGTCAGTGTTAGTTAATCATCTGAGGTAATTTATTTTCATTATGTAGAAGTTCGCACCATCTTTTACCAGAAAATGTCAATCATAAGAGTAGCAAACAAAATAGTAGTCACTACCTTAAAAGAGCATTTGGGTGCAAATTGCTGTGAATGGTGCATAACTGGTAGCAGGTGTTGTGTGGCCCACCACTGCTCTGATGTGAGCCAGTGAAATGGTGTGTGTGTGTGTGTGTGTGTGTGTGTGTGTGTGCGTGTGTGCGTGTGCACGCTCTAGTCAGTTGTATGGAAACACTACAGAAAGATGCATTGATGTTGAGAGATGACTGAATGACACAGAGAAGGTACCATGTTTAAACATGCCTATGATTACTCCACAAATGAAGTTTACTGGTATGTTGATATGAACAATACTTTTCAGTGTGTTTACAAGGAATAGTGCCAAACAACACAGCATGAAAACAGTTATTGCAAAAAGATTCTAATTGACAGTGATGTGAGTCATTTGTCATGTCTTGTCAATGACAATTGGATTCAAACCCAGCACAACTTTATGTGCATTTTCAACTTCTCGTGGCATAATGAATAGTCCATTAAATTTCGGGCCTGCAGCCACGCAAATAAAATTTCCTCCACTGATATTTTGGCTGCGTTTCGTCCAACCATCCTCAAAGAGAGTCACAAACTGATGACAAGATGCCAAGTGCGGCCCTATATGCTCCACTGCGGTGGTACTGCGCATGTGGGTCACAGATGAGCTCTTCTATCAAATTATGGCTGCACGGGATAGCTGAATTACATTGATTTCTTGAGCATTTGAACTCTATCCATCAAATTTACTATGGAAATAGAAAAAGATGGCTGCCACCTCTTTTTGGAAGTTGTCATTTGCTGTATAGTTGATGGCACATTGGGACATGCCATATATCAGAAACAAACACACGGAAATCTATATCTACATGCCAGTAGCTGCCATCACCCTTCACAGACCAGAGGTGTCCTTAAGACCTTGGTGCATGTGGCGCACTGTATACCCGATAAAGATAATTTGGAAGAAGAGCTCACATACCTCAAGTGCATTTTTAAACTGAATGGATTTTCTCCGCAACAAATTTATAGAGCATTCAATGCAAAACCTGGGATGCAGGTATGTGATGGGGAAGAACATAGTAATTTCTTCTGATCAAGTGTGGTTTTGCTCTATGTAAGTGCTCTTTCCTTGAATATAGGCTGTACTCTTGAGAAACACTGTGTTAAGGTGATCTTCTGGTCCCCCATGAAGATTGCAGCTTTACTCGGTTCTGTAAAGGATGATTTACTGCTTCATAAAGCGGGTGTCTATCAGAGTCCTTGAGGAAATTGTGAGAAGTCATACATAGGTCAAACAATATGCACCGTTCATGAGAGATGTGTGGAGCATCGAAGATATACACGCTTATCACAGCCAGACAAGTCAGCTGTGGCCGAACATTGTATTGATAAAGGGCATTCCGTGAATTACAGTGATGTGAAGGTTTTAACATCCACCTCTTCCTTTTGGGAACCTGTCTTCAAGGAAGCTATAGAGATTAGATTAGTTAATAATTTAATAAATAGAGATAATGGTTTTAATTTGGACAAAGCATGGAATCCGGCTCTTGGGGTAATTAAAGTGCAGAGAAGTTGTCATGGTGTCACCGCCTCTGAACATTCATTGATAAGCGAATTGAATGTCTGTACGCCTTCGCCACAGGCGGCGCATGTGTAAGGGTATTTCTTTGCTGCCAACCAGCATCAGTGACCTGCATGCACAGTACCGCCGCAGTGCAGCGTGTAGAGCCGTGCTTGGCATCTTGTGATCAGTTCTGTGACTAACTCTGAGGATGGCTGGGAGATATGCGCCCGAAATACCAGCAGAACTTGTTGCTGTCAGTGAATGCAGGTCCATCTCAACCAGTATCTGAATGAAAATTGTGAAAGGAACTGCATGCAATGGAGATTTGGAATCAGATACCTCTAAAAGGCCACTGCTCACCATGCACATACAGCTGCAGGAGGTATTGGGGCTAAATGACACAGAAGTTGGGCAATAGCTAACTGGACACATGCACTGTGGTCTGATGGGTTGAATTTTAACTTTTCTAAAATGGTGTAATATCTTAAATGCACTTATGCCCCAACAAAGTGTTTAACCCACAGTGTGTAGTGGGTGTAGTTCAGGTCAGAGTTGGTTCTGTCATGTTTTGGGCTCACTTATGAGCATGAATGTGAACCAGGATGTTTATCTCAACATTCTCAATGACTAAGAGTTGCGCTTTGCTGTATATCTTCATGACAAGGATGCTATGGACATCCCCATCTTCCAGGATAATAATGACCATACTCACAAGGCTGCATGCATACATTCCTGATCTGATTACACTCTAACAGCCTAGAGCACCTATAGTACCCCTCCCCCCGAATCATCTGATTTCACTATATAAAATGTCTGGGGCTATGACGATTAAACACACCAATCAATGCCCCTGCGTTTTGACACCTCTACGGCAGTTAATCATCAGTGAGGTGCTTCAGCTGGATATGGACTACTTGAAGCAACTTTGGAACACTCTTCATTGCCAAACTGAGGGCTAGATGTTGGATATGGACTACCTGAAGCAGGGACACACTTCCTTGCCAAAATGAGGGCTAGAGGTGGTGTTACATGATATTAACATGATGTCTCATGAAGGTAACTAATTTTTGTCTGAAATGAAAATTAAAGCACCTGCACTTGTCTCTTGTGCACTTAGTTTATTTACACAACAAGTTTTGATATCTTCAATCCTTTTGACCTAAGTAAATTGGGAGGAATCCAATTTCATGTGCAGTCATAACAGGAGCCAGTATTAAATAACCAGTGTCCAGAGATCTCTTGTCTACACAACACTATTACTGTGTTCATCAATCGATGATTATCATGACAAAATTCATACCGAAACAGTCGTCAGTTGGAGGAGGAGGTGATAGTGTCATGTAAACCAGAGACCTATGGACATCAGTTATTTAATAATGGCTCCTATTACACCTGCACACGAGTCTAGGTTCATCCCAATTTCCAATTTATGTAGGTCAAGGAGCCTGAAGATGATGTAATGGAACACCAAAACTGGTAGCGTAAATAAATTAAATGCAAAATAAATGGCTGCAGGTGTTTTAATTTTCATACTGAACAGCCAAAGCTCCTGTAATCATCTCTTACAAGGATTGACATAAAAAAAATTTACCTGGTGTGCTTACGAACTAATGAAGTGAGTCCATAATAGAAAATGCAAGTCATCATTTGCTGTGTGAAAATTGATTCAACAAGCGCAGACTAAGTGAATTATTGATGATCCATGTCATGATGTCAGTCAGTAAATTTCTCACTGCTGGAATATTTTGTGGCAGTTTCAAGATGCACATTGATGCATTCACAAAGTGGGTAAAATCTGACAAGATATCTAAAATATAAATCTTAATACAAGAAAAAAAACCCTCACTTTAAAGACAGTATACAAATGGTTGGCTGGTGCGACTCTCCCATCTGTTTAGTGTTTTGTCATTGGGTAGTCATCAGTCACCTGTTTTCAGTTGTTGGTGAAAGTGACCTGTACATTTTCTATTGGTATGACGTAGCTTATAAAGTGAAATAATGTGAGTAATTCTGGAAAATTATGTTTTTGAAATTGCTTAAAGACACTTTCGTACAATTCTCACAAAATTCCTCAGCCGACAATGAATGATGACAGTTCAGTAGAAACCTACAAAGACTGCATTGCAAGAGTCTTGAGTAACCCATCATTACCTTATTGCCACTTTTCTGAATGTAAATTTTGTACAAGACTAGAAACACTTAAATGTACTTACAGGTCTGGATACTAGTGATAAATTAAAAACAATAGATCTTTGATTGTATATCCCTAGAAACTCCCTAGAAACCATCACAAAATCTTGTGACCACTTTTTATAAAAAAATTAAAATAATTTATTACGTGACATTCCTTTGTGGCCAGTCAACAATCAGCCTTCCAAAAAAAGATTGAAAATGAGCTTAAAGAAGGCGAGTTCTTGGCGATTCATGTTTTTGCTGAGAATTACACCTATGTTATACAGTATGAAGTTCAAGGCAACAATTCGTCCCTTTGTACAAGAATGGTGACAAACTTTAGTGCACAAGTCTTGTCATTACATCAGAATGCCTCAAAATACACTGTTGCTGTGTGTCTGTTCCAGTCCTACGTGATTGAGTTTCTGACAAAAAAATTTAGTAAAACACCATGTAAAATATATTGCTTCTCCGACTGAGAGACAACTCAGTTTAAAAATAGAAATAACGTCATCAAAAGATTTCCATATTGAAGCCCAATGGTATTCTTCAGCCACCTCTCATGGGTAAACTGTTAACAATGGTGTTGGTGGAACAATCAAGCCACTGGCTCCTTGAGCACATCTGCAGTGCCTATATACTGATCAAATAATGACACCTGAACAACTTTCTTTTGACAAGAATAATGTACGAGGGATCAATTTCAAACACGCTACTATTAAAGATCATAAAAATGAAGAACTGAAACTTACTGAGAGATTTCAGAAATGCTGCACAATTGCAAGGATACAAACATCACTTCTATTCCCCTAAGAAAAAAAAATGTATTCATACTCTAATGAAAGCAAAGCTAATGGTGACAGCTGTGGACAGTTAGCCAGTATTGTTTGATGACATCAAAGGATATATTGCCACTTCACAGTGGTTTGCACAGTATAGATGTAGATGAGCATGTGTAATTGGGGGGGAGGGGGGGGGGGAATAGCAGGAAAAGGAAGAAATTGCAAAAAATGACTCTGAGCACTATGGGACTTAACATCTGAGGTCTTCAGGCCCCTAGAACTTAGAACTACTTAAACCTAACTAACCTAAGGACATCACTCACATCCATGCCCGAGGCAGGATTCGAATCTGCGACCGTAGCGGTCGCGTGGCTCTAGACTGAAGCACCTAGAACTGC
The DNA here is from genome assembly GCF_021461385.2 of Schistocerca piceifrons. Taxonomy (NCBI): domain Eukaryota; kingdom Metazoa; phylum Arthropoda; class Insecta; order Orthoptera; family Acrididae; genus Schistocerca; species Schistocerca piceifrons. The sequence goes on along the minus strand of NC_060139.1, from coordinate 390,215,395 downwards.
TCGGCCACTCCGGCCGGCGATGAAGTTGCAGTTAGTTTCTTACATCCACATGGCCCATCCACATCTTTCACATTCCACTATCATGCAGACATTCTTTCCACAAGCAGCAGAGAAGTAAAGACAACATTGAACCCTCAGACTGCTACAGGGCAAACATACATTAACCAGTGCAGAAATGGTGATGTGAAGCAAACTGATTGGCTAGAAGCATGATGGACTTGACTGATGTGACTCCTCTCAGTAAGCAACAAGAATTAATAACTAATTGCATTTAGGCCTGTCTAGTATTCAGCTGTTTTGATTTTTTAAGATTTTGGACTTCTTGTATTTGTATTTGTTAATCCAACACTGATAAGGAAAATATTATTTTTGTCCACTGTATTGCATAAACTATTTTATTTTGATGTGCACATATAGCTATTTATAATTACACATAGTTGATGAGAAGTAGGGCAAATATCTGAAATAAATTAATTTTTGAAAGTGTTTTATAGCACCATCTTAAACATTAAATTACCTTTTGTGATAAAGTTTCTTAATACACTAAACACAGTGTCAAATGAAATTTGTTGTCAGCTATGTAAGATGTATGGGCCAAAGGTCATGAACAGATGGTGCTGACACTCTTGCCTCAACTGGGATTTTTCACACATATCACGATCCTTGTTGCATAACACTGTCACTAAGCGCTTGCTGTTCAAGAAAGTGTGCCAAAGTGTTGCCAAAAAACCTGACACCTGTATACAGAATGAATCAGTCGGGAGAAGTATTGACATTGTTGCAGTGGTATCATGATGACATAAAAATGCCAAGAGAGAATTGTCACAAGCAATGAGATGTGCATTGCTCATTTTACTGTGGAAATCAAGCTGCAGTTGATGCATTTACCTCTCCAGTCAAGAAATTTAAACAGACCAAATTGATGTGGAAAGTGATTTGCACAGTGTTCTGGGAGATAAATTCTGCTCACTGACTTCATGGCCAAGTACAACAGTGAATGCTGATTGTTACTGTGGAACATACGGAAATTGTGACTGACATTCAGAACAAGAAGTGTGGAATCTTCAGTGCAGGTATTGTGATGGACCATTCAGAACAAGAAGTGTGGCTTGCTCAGTGCAGGAGCTGTGCTGATCCATGACAGTACTTGGCAACATACAGCTGAAGGTGTTTGGCTGGGAGCTGTTTGCTCATCCACCATATAGTCCTGATCTTCCTCTCACCAGTCTCCATCTTTTCTTACACTTCAAGAAATTCCTGTCCTCAGGTCAGCATTTTCATAATTACAAAGAGCTGGAAACAACTGTCACACAATGGTTACATTCCCAGACAGAACTGACACAGGAATACAAAAAATTGATCCCACAATATTACAGGTGTCTCAGTTGTGGTGGTGACTATGTTGAAAAACTCAAACATTGCAGTATCTGTTGCCAATGAAGTTTTTTTTATGTAACCATGGCTTTTTAAAAAGGAAAACTTAATTTGTGGATGATCACAATTTTATAGGAAACATGTTTTTATCAGTCATTGTAATTAAACCAAGTGGGTTACAAAATTTACAGTCCATTCCCATTTCTTGGAATGTCCTAGAATTGAAGTTTGGGTACTGAAAATCGGAGGCTGTTTGAAAACTGGGAATTGTGTGATGTATCTTAATTTGCAAAATCAGTATGTACACTCTTAGTTAGAGAATTAACAGCCCAATATTTTATTCAGCAATGGTGTTCCTCCCCACTGATATAGAATGGTTCATAAATTCCTGTATGGCAAATTCTCCAGTTACCAGTTCCGACGCCGAAGCTCTGTTCTCTGGTAATTCGTATTCCTCAACTACCATCCCTGAATGTTTTTATTATACTTGGGTTGTGTGATGGTTAATGTGTATCTGCATAATGAATGACATTTAAATGTCGAGTTCTTTTCCATAGGATTAATAGACATGTCAGAAGAAAGCACAAGCAACTGAATACTGCCGTGATATTGTTTTTGCCACCTTTTGCACATATCAAATGGTGTAGAGCGCATTTTAAAACTTGTTCTTGCATTTAGTGTGATTTCATTTTCATGTATTTTATGTGCTTAGCCTATTTTGAATGTTTAATTTCATTTCTTACAATGTATTGTCACTACTTCCATATTTGTTTAATTTTCTGAAACTTTCTACAAGAAGGAGTACTTACTTTTTATTCATTGCAGAGTTCCTATGTATTTCCATAAAAAACTGTCTCTGATTCAACCAAACAGCAGACTTACTCTATTTTGCCACAATATTGCCAAGTACATTAGAAAATACCATACTTTAGCAATCACTATATAATTTAAGTGTGATTGTCTTGATGTTTTTGAGAATCATGTAAGTTCATTAGGTGCAGTGGGTAGTGTCAATGCAGTCCTACTGTCAAGGCCTTCTATGACAGTGTCAAAATGGAGACTATATGCCCTTGTGGGGTGGTAGATAATGCAAACCCCGATGTTAATCATACAGAAACCAGTGACAGTCCCTACTTGGCCAGATTACTCTTTAAGGCTATAATTACATTCGTCACTAAAGTGAATTCGTATTACAGGGCAGCTGCACAGGGAAATCTATTTAATGGAAAAACTCTTCTGAATAAGCTCATAGCCTCAGTCAAACCTACTTGCAGAGGATATCAAATCAACATGTGGGTCATTCCACACCAACTGGACCAATACTCACTGGATGACCATCTCCAATCTAAATGAAATTTTATCTTTATAATAAAACTAAACCATGCAGAATTTGAGCTGAAGATAGAGAAAATTCAAGGCTTTAGGACGTTTTCGGTGAAGGGTAGCAAAATTTGATTTGTACTGTTCCAAGCAAATTTAAGACACCTTAACACTTAAACTAGTAATTATCTAAAAGATATATTTGGATTACATGCACAACCTTTGTGCTCTTCACAGTGTTAGAATTTGAAGACTGACTCATTCACCACTTTGTGCTACATAGGGTGAAATTGGAGAAAAATGAGCTGCAACAATTTTTCAAACATTTTATAAGTGCAATAATTTTTGGGTGAATTAAATATTGTTGCAGAAGAAGCTGAGTAGCACCATGGTGTAGTGGTTATGATATTGAACTGTTGCATGGAGGGTTGTGTGTTCAAAACTCACCTGGACTGTACAATTTAAATGTCTATATTCAGTTCGGGGTACATTCTAGAAGTGTCCATAAATGTCAAGAATCATTGTACTGGAATTTTCTGTAGCTGTATATATACTGTATATGTTCCGGCCGGAGGCAGTTCACTCTGCTCTCTTGCATGGGCAAGTGCTGAATAAACCTTTGTTAAGTGAAGTTAGTGTTCATCATTCATCTAATTACATGTCCTTCTACGTGACATTATTGTGCAGGGTTAGAGTTGCTCCTGCCAGGATACTCAACAGTACAGGCATCTTAAGGCAGTTTGAGATATAAAAAAAGTAACTGAACTTCAGTGATCTATATTCCCAGTCGAGATGGTCATGCTAAGAGGCTAACTCAAAAATAACACTATACCAAAGAACAAATGTAAAATTAAACTGGTGTTTTAGCCACCTGAAATTTACTTAAATACCAAGGAAAAGTTAGTTATAGGTTTAGCACGGAGGTTAACTTTATTAACATATGTACCAGTAGGAAAACCAGACAGACCTCTTGTACTGATGGTCATGGACCATAATTTTTGGATGAAATAAATATTGTCACAGAAGAAGCTGAGTAGCACCGTGGTGTAGCGGTTATAATACTAAACTGTTGCATGGAGGGTCGTGAGTTCAAAACTCACCTGGACTGTACAATTTTAATTTCTATATTCTGTTCGGGGTAATCTGCATGTAATCAGCAGATGGGATCTTTCTTCAGTTCCAAAATGCTACCAGCAGTCCAGCTAGCACAGTGACCACATAGGAAGTTCAAAAGAATTGTGGGACCAAGTACAAAAGGTACGGAAAGAGAAAAGATGGTTCTGTCACAGAGAGCATCCAGTATGGATCCGACACTCCAGCAACAGCCAGCAGCCAACACACAGCACTTTTCCCCACATCACCCTATTGGCTACTCAAAGAGAAGTGACGCTTGTTTGTCAGCACATTCCACAGGAATAATGATCTTATTCAGCACATAGGTCCATTGAATTGTACTCAGACATTGCAGATGAAACTAAGAGAAATAACTATAAAATCTTGTACCCTTGGGCTCACTAGGCCCTGTATACATCCCTTCCTCCTTGCGTAACAGCACTTGTGGTGGGGGTAGAGTGGTTTCAGGAGTGTATAGCTATGATAACAGGAACCTGATTGGCTGAATTTTCCAGATTAGATTAAAAATTATTTACAAAGTTGTTTATTTGTATTATAATTACTTTAAAAAAACTGGCTTGAACAATGGCCAGATGATGCTCTGGTGTTGGAGGGGGATGTGAGGTGATGTTATTGGCCCTCCACATGGTTTGCGTAGCATTGGTTATATATACTGTTAGTCACATGAAACTCTCATATAACTAGCATTAGACAATGCCCAGGGGAAAATATTACAAATCAATACAGCCTCTGGGTTAAGTTCTGCAAGCAAAATTTTGTTTAAATTCTCTAAATTAACGTTAATGAAAAATTGTAAGTTGTAAAGGCCACCAAAACAGAATCAATGCATAGGCATTAATGTATTCAGCTTGAAGAGATACAAAAGTTATTATATTGTCTGATGTGGGATCAACTGTAAGATTAGTGTGTTACCCAAGGGTAATTCTCTAACACTATTGTGTACAAACAGTAATTCTCAGTAAAACTGCACTAGTAGTGCAAATCAGTTGTCTACATCATAGAAATACCCAAATATTATAACTCTCATAATATAAACATTGAATAAAGCAACTCTAGAAAAGTGTAAAACAAAACGACAGTGTATTCTCATAGCAGTAATGTAAAATAGAGGACTCATACCATTGTAGTAAATTCCTAGAAACCCATCACAATAAAACACAAGACTCAAGATGAGATTAACACAAGATAACACAGCTGTTAAACTATGTAATAATCTCATGGAAATTTTCTTCATTAATAAAAATGTAATGTGAAATAGTAAATATCAGTTAAGCTAGGAAGTTTTCCATGGGCAAAACCCTAACTTGAATTACAGAATACAGCTAACTCAACCCATTAACTGCTAAGAGTTATAACACATAGCAGCCTCAGATCCCTGATGAACAAAAGTAAGTTCCCTAATATATTAGGTACAATCAACAAGATTATTTAGGAAACAGCAGGAAAACTCATTGTTGTAGACATAATGACATTACAAGTCTGGGTATAAGTAAACATAGACATTAAGATTCTGCTACGAACAAATCAGGATTCAGAGTCAACAATTAAACTTTCTTGAAGCTGCAGTAAAGTACACTGAGGCAATAAAATTTGAACAATAAATGTAAAACAATAAAATAAGTGACACTGATTCAGTGATAATTAAGCAAAACTCAGCATATACCCTGTCAGTCCAAAATTTTTCGAGATTGGATTAATAAAAATCAGAAGAAAGTTAAGATGGTGGTTTTAAAGATTCAAGTGTTCTACATAGTCTCCATCATTTCAGTGCAGTGCACAGAATCCAGAATAAAACTTTCACTCTGCAGCAGAGTGTGCGCTGGTATGAAACTTCCTGACAGATTAAAACTGCATGCCAGACTGAGACTTGAACTCGGGACCTTTGCCTTTCACAGGCTTTTATTCTGCCAGTACCTCATCTCCTACTTCCAAACTTCTCACAAGCTCTCCTGTGAAACTAGTGGAATTAAATCTGTGAGGACAGTTTGTGAGCCATACTTGGGTAGCTCAGTCGTTAGAGCTCTTGCCCGTAAAAGGCGAAGGTCGTCACACATATCCGGCACACAGTTTCAATCAGCCAGGAAGTTTGAGTGCACAGAATGCTTGTATAGTAATATAAAACTGTCAGGAAAGTCCTGCTCCGGGATTCTGTTCATCCCATGTGTCACAATGACTTGAATATGAATTATGTCATCAAAGTGTTGGTCCTTCATGTGAATTTCTGCCATTTGTCATTTTGTGGTCGGCTCGTATTGGTAGCACCAGGTCTCATCGCCTCTTATGATTTTTTTCTAGAAAAGAATTGTCCATGTTTTGGCAGGTGTCCATGCATCATTGCTTTTATTCAGGAGTCAAGGTGAGCGGGGGACAAACATTGCACACACTTTCTCTTCTTCAAAAAAATTTCTGGAGAATATCTTGAACAGTTGAGAATGTCTTTAGGTGTGTGTGTGTGTGTGTGTGTGTGTGTGTGTGTGTGTGTGTGTGTGTCAGACACACCCCACATGCATTAAAGTTGCATAATTGATGAAAGGAATCATGGATGGTAGCCTAGCATTATTGAAAACATTTTTACTAAAGGCTGTGCACTTAAATTCATGTTACGATTTCATCGCAATAATGGTATGGTGTCCAAAGGAATGAACTCTCAATGTAGCCACAGTAAAATAAGAAGCTAACTCAAAAATAACACTATATCAAAGAAAAATGTAAAATTAAACTGGTGTTTTAGCCATGTGATATTTACTTAAATACCAAGGAAAAGTTAAGAGTTACAGATTTAGCACTGAGGCTAACTTTGTTAATATACATACAGAAGGAAAACCAGACAGATCTCTTGTATTGATGGTCATGGACCACTGAGCATTGTAGACACAGGTTGTAAAAAACTTGCATGTAATCTGCAGACAGGATTTCTCATAAGTTCCAAAATGCTACCATCAGTCCAGCTAGCACAATGACCACATAGGAAGTTCAGGAGACTGGGATACAGTGATTGAGCAGCTCCTCATCAGCCACACATTCCTGCAGCCAAGTGATGCTTGAGTTGGGGTAATAGAGCAATGCTACTGGACAGTGAATGACAAAATGAGTGATTTAGAGTGATGAATCATACTATATCCTGTAAGAATCCAATGGAAGGACCTGAATTTGCAAATGCCTGGAGAACATCACTTGCCACCATGTGTAGCACCAACACTGAAGAACAGATGAGTTGGTGTTAGTATAAAGGGGTGTGTCTCATGGTTAGGATGTTGTCCACTTATTGTACTTAAGAAAATGCTAAATGCAGAAGGATATGAACACATTTCACAGCATTGTGTACTGTGTACAGCAGAGGAATAGTTCAGGAATGACGACTAATCGTATCAACATGACCAAAAAAGCTTGTTATAAAGCAGCCTCTGTTACGCAATGGTTTGTAGGCAACACTCCTGAAGTAGACTGGCATGCCCAGAGTCCTGACCTGAAACCAATGAAACAGCCCGCACATAGGTTAGAAAGTCCAATATTGTTAGCTTCACTGATATTGATTCTTGAGGGGGAAAATGGGCTGTCATTCTTCTACAGACATTCAGACACCTCACTCAAAGTTTTGACAACCCCCACTCGAATAAGTGCAGCATCTCAAGTATTTCATATAAAGAGCTAAAAATTTAAGGAATTACATACTAAATTTCAACAAAATGTGAGATGCTAAGTTGGAGAGCTAGACCATTTGGTGTGGAATGATCCATATGTATGTTATATACCCTGCAATGGATTAAAACTTTCCTTAGATTCTGTTCCACTAGTCATTAAAGAAATAAAAATCCAGTCAACAGTAGAGCATTGTAGAATCTGAAGATAGCTGATGATTGAAAAAGTTCATGATAGTTGCTCTGGTGCAAGTTGAATGTGTTGTTTTCAAACATTTCCTTAAATTTCCTAGTCCTCATTGTCATTCGCCACTTTTGTGAAAAGCCAGTTTATCTACCGAAACAGAATTTATTCACAACCAGAGATATTTGTACAAGAGTGCACCTGGCATCTACAGCACCATTGAAATCAACTTCCCCTGTGCCCTACTAGTCAGCTGCCAGAGACCATTGGTTCATTATATCAAAATACTCAGGAGATATCCCTGAACAAACTCTGATTTGTTTCTTGGTGGATTTCTGGTTCACCCTTTACTTTTCATACAGAAAAAAAGGAGACAGAGTTTGGATAATGTTAATAATGTAATGTGGTATGAAGAAATCCTTGGTTAATTTTGTAGCAGACATGTTCAAGGGAGTCCACTAAGAGTTTTTCAGAGAAGGTTTTCTTTCCTTTAGTCTTCTGATGTTCTGATTGGCCTCTTGTTGGGAATCTAGCTCAGTTCATCACAGAGGTTAGCTTGGAATGCATTAGCTTGCTCCTTCTCATATTAGTACAAAATAATGAGGTGACTGCAATGTATATGATAATTAGCATGATAATCTGCTTGCCTTATGGTGAATATTTTGCACCTTTCAAATGAGATATAAATGATCTTACTTGCAAAAGGTGCATATTAGCAGTTGTTGCTGCCATCTCAATAACAAGTAATATTAGAATTCGGTATATAATTATATCAAAAAAAGTCACAAGTAGTGATGTGTGTGACAAGACAGTTGACAAATTTATCAAGGCGTAAAAAACAATTTTATACAAATAGTCATTATGCCAAGACTGGTGCTGAAAGGTTAATTTTGAATCTTAATCGAACTCAGTGAATTTAAATGTTTTGTAGCTGCTACGTAGACATTTATGTGTATAAATGAGTAAATTTGGTTTATTTTAATGAGCATTTCAACACTAATAATGAAACAGATTTTCGAAATGAAACTTGTCAGATCATTATCATCTTGTAGAGTCTTCTGCCACTGGGTGGCTTTGGTTGGAACACATGCCTCTCCATCTCATCAGATCTTCCCAAAACCTCCCTGTTGCCTCTGCTTCATCTCCTGCTGCGTCTTCCTAGGCATCATTTTGTCATAGCCAAATAAAAACAGAAAAACTTCTACTTTCCAAATGGCACCAGAAATAGCCACAAACAAAACAAGAGACAGAGGTATTGTCATAAAACGAAAGAGAGGAAAGGGTTGAAGGAATCTTCACTAATCTAGGCTTAAATCAATAGTCCATCATTGTCTCCTGGTCATGACAAATTCTGCTTCCTGTAATTACATTCAGTGATTTTTAAGTTACGAATTGTGTTACTATGTCCTTTGAACTTTGTTGTCAACAGTGAGTGTGCCATATCAGTGGATATGTTTTGTATTTAAAAAAGACATTACATGTTAAAAGATCAACAAATTGAACTGGATACAGCAACTGAGACCACAATTCTTTCTATCAAATTATTTAGTAAACATCCATGAAAAAATTTTGCCAGGACAATTGAGTCTTGCCTTGTATACACATATTCTTCAACACTTTCTATTGTATGACTACTGTCAGTTGTTTCTATAAGCCCTCTCATCATTACTATCATAAAGAAATAACTGTTGACTTGATGAGTGAAACTGAACAGAACCAGTTATGGGTTTAACACCCTGTTAATGATTTACTAGGAATGAAACACATACTCAGATTGAACTAGGATGGAGTAGGAAAACAGCCACATTCTTTTCAAGGGAACTATCCAAATATTTTCCCCAAATAATTTATGAGAACAGAGAATCTACTGCGGTTGCTGTGGTGGGAATTTAAACTATGTCCTCCTGCAAGTTGAGTGCCTGAACTCACGCATGATCAGTTCCTCCATTTACTCTAGTGTTCTTAATACAGTATTAAAATTGTGCTGATTCTATTGAACCCCCACTATCCTTTGACCTACCTTTGTAACCCACTATGCCATTCATATTACCCAACGTAAAAAAACATCAGTTACCCCTCTATACAAGAACAAATTTAAACATGTAACATTCAATTACTTCACTTCTAGTCTTTCAAAAATGTTGAAAAAGGAACTTATAAGGTAGTAGTCACTTTTCTCAATACAGCTTGTTAACTTCAGCCTAATTTGTGTTTGGTAATGGACTCTATGCAGAAAAAGATATAAATAGGACCTCACAAACATAGTAAGGGGAACTGACCTGTTCGCATCTTCTGTTTAGACCATAAAATTCTAACTGGAAATTAAAGTGTTATACATTAATGTCATCCACTTATATAAATATAACCCAGTCCTTATAAAATTAACCTTAGTGTGGGAAAACAGTAGTATCCTTGTGACCAATAGATTGACTTCTAAGGATCTTGAGCATTACTTTAGATGTTGTTGCTGAACTATGCCGTATTCAACAGAGCACCTGTGTGTCATCTTCAGACTATAAAACTGGTATTACTACCTGGAAGTTGTGAGCAGATCCTCCATTTAAATATTACATAGTTGCATCAACACATCCCAAGAGCCATATTAAAGGTAATTACATTTCAAAACTTTAAATAGCATATTAAAGCGCTATTCAGAAACTATATTGCTTGTTGATGACTGAAGGATACTAATGAAATACGAGACCGGAGACCGGTACACAGCCAGAAAATTTATAAAACAGATCTGTAACTGTAGCACAACATACAGTTTAGGTCTTTTCCATACTATGAAACTTTTATTTTTACAAACTGGTTACCTCTGTTTCTAATTCAAACAAGAAAATTGTTTAAATAATTGTTTCTCATTTGATTTTTAAGGTTTAGACCCTAATTTCAATGCAATCTTTCAAGTATGATGCATTTCTATTATTAATGGGTCAAATGGCTCTGAGCACTATGCGACTTAACTTCTGAGGTCATCAGTCGCCTAGAACTTAGAACTAATTAAACCTAACTAATCTAAGGACATCACACACATCCATGCCCGAGGCAGGATTCGAACCTGCGACCGTAGCGGTCGCTCAGTTCCAGACTGTAGCGCCTAGAACCGCACAGCCACTTCGGCCGGCTCTATTATTATTAATATTCAACAATTTATGTATCCTGGTAGAATTAACTGTTCATTATTGCACAAATCGAAAATACTAAATTTTAGACTGCTGTAAAGGCACATAAAATCTCCATTTCAATTAACAAACTGTAAATACATATTTAATTCACAAATTTACAATGCTTATTTATGTTACAGAGATAACTTATGCTGCGACATCAAAAAATCTGTCAATCATTTCTGATACTCCTGCTGGATCATATTTAATATATTTTTCCTTATTCTTTGTAAACTGGATGTTGCAGTACCTAAATAGAGAAAAATTAAAAATTAATTTATGTCACAAATTAGTGTGTGTGTGTGTGTGTGTGTGTGTGTGTGTGTGTGTGTGTGTGTGAGGAGCGGGGGTTTTTTTTATTTGAAATTAAAGCCTTACCTTTCATAAAAGGCATTATATTTTGGAAGTATGTATTCCTTATTATCTCGCTTTAAGCTTTCTCGTAACTCAACATCTGGAATTGAATAACTCCTCTGCACTTTTGCTATGTCTTCCATTTCCTTGTTGAATCCCTGGAAGAAAAACAAGCTTCATGGTATGTTTACAATTATATTGTTTCTCTTACAGAAAATAGAACTCTCTATTTGCTCTTTAAACCATCATACAGACAAGAAATAAAGCTACCATTCTGCCCAACAAAAATGTGTAACAGCTCACTTGTGATGAAACTGAAAAGTTTATTAAGTATCATATGCATAAAATTAGAGTTTACCTCCTCTCCAACAGTTTGATGAAATACAGTAAGATGGACCAGGATATGTCTCCTGTTAAAACTAACTATGAGGTAGAAAATTCTGTGCTGTGAAAATGTGTGCTATAGTTTTCTTTCTGGCAGTCAATTTTAACTACAATAGCAGGGCATTCGAATTATTAGACAAATTGTTTCTCCTATATAAATTGTATATACAACAATGTGCTGTCCGTTTTCTTCTTCACAGTTGATCTTAACAGAAAACAGGAAAGTTGTATTTAATGGCTCATTGGCTTACAATTAGAATACTATAACAGAATTTGAATTGTCTGAAACTTTGTAATTCAGCCCTTCACAGATTAAAACTATGCAAAATACTGTCACTGAAACTAGTACCACTACAGATCCAGCAGCTGGAGAGGTCTGTCTCACACCTCATACAACAATGATCCCAACCAATTTACCTACTCATTTTAAGTGACTTCATTTCCAATCAAGGTTTCGTTTGCAATAACAATAAACAAGGCTTTAAGTCGGAGAGAGGAGGGAAAGAGGTGATAAAGAAGGGTGGAGGAGATGGACAGAGGGGAGGGGGGTGGGGCGAAGAAGGGGATTTGGAGATGTATCCAGTTCCAATACATGTTTAGCATTTGCAAAGCATGGCTGGGTTTGCTAGTTTAATTAAACAACAACCACTTTAATTATTAGTAATGCTCATGGAACTAATTATTCTTAACAAAATTGTGAGAAGTGGGAAGACCATGTACAAATTATTATTGCTTATAATTATCACTGTGGAAGCAGTATTTTCTTAAGAGGTGTATAATTGCTGCTGCATGAGACTTATTGCATGTTATTACTCATAAAGCCATCTACACTCCCAGGCATAAAAGCAAATAAGCTTTGTTAGATGGCACATTATGACAGTATCGATTCAAAGCAAGAAAAATTAGGGTTTAGTGTGCTGTGTCTGGCAACATAACTGGGGATGACACACACACACACACACACACACACACACACACACACACACACACACACGACCACAGTCTCTGGCTGCTGAGGCCATAATGTGAGCAGCACCACATGATGGGGGAGACAACTGGGTGCTGGGGGGAAAGGAGGAAGCTGGGGCAGGGAGGGGGAGGGATAGCAGGGTGTGGGATGGTGAAGTGCTGCTTGCTGGAGCATACAGAGATGAGGTGGAGAGAGGGTTGAGCAGCTAGATGCAGTCGGGAGGTTAGATGGAGGGCGGGGGAGGGTTAGTGGAAAAGGATGGAGGTAAAAAGATTGTGGGCGCATTGGTAGATGAGAGGACTGTGTAGTGCTGGAACGGGAACAGGGAAGGGGGCTAGAGGGTGAGGACGAAGACTAATGAATGTTGAGGCCAGGAGGGTTATGGGAACATAGCATACACTGCAGGGAGGGTCCCCATCTGCGCAATTCAGAAAAGGCGGTGTTTATAGGAAGCATCCAGATGGCACATGCTGTGAAGCAGTCAGTGAAATAAAGAATGTTGTCTTTGGGCGGAAAGCTTGGCAATGGTTTGGTGATGGTGGTGTTTGGTTTATGAGCCTCAGCAATGGTGTGGTATAGCTGTTTCTTGGCCACAGTTTGTCATGGCCATTCATACGGACAGACTGATTGTTGGTTGTCTTACCCAAGTATAATGCAGCACAGAGTTTGCAACTTAGCTTGTAGCTCACATGACTGGTTTCACAGGTAGTCCTGCCTTTGAGGGGATAGGCGATGCTTGTGACCGGACTGGAGTAGGTGGTGGTGGTGGTGGTGGGAGGATGTATGGGACAGGTCTAAAGAAGTTGCCAATCTCGGCACCATGCTGAAATCTTTTCAAGATCTGACTCAATATTGATGTAGCTACTTTCATATAGTACTTCATTATAGATAACTGCATCATCTGCAAAAACCTGATTTCACTATTAACATTGTCTGAAAGGTTATTTATGTACGATGTGAACAGCAAGGGTTCCAACACACTTCCCTGGAGCACAAAACTTCTATATCTCACAATGTCTCTCTGTCCAAGATAACATGCTGTATTCTTCCTATCAAAAAGTCCTCAATCCAGTCACAAAATTCACTTGATACCCAATATAATCGTACTTTTGACAATAAGCACATGTTCGGTACTGAGTCAAATGCTTTTTGGAAATCAAGGAATACTGCATCTATTTGGCTACCTTGATCCATCGCTTTAGTATGTCATGTAAGAAAAGTGCAATTTGGGTTTCACATGACCGACATTTTCGAAAGCCATGCTTATCAGCATTGAGGAGGTAATTCTGTCATGCTTATCAGCATTGAGGAGGTAATTCTGTCCAAAATACCTCATTATGTTTGAGCTCAGAGTATGTTCCATGATTCTACAACAAATCAATGTCAAGGATATTGGACCCATCAATGGTAGTCAGAATCCACACAAGTAGGATCCTTCCAATGCACTGAAAGGACGCTTATTAGCCAAGTGAAACTGGTAGGATATATATATTGGTGGTTGTAACCCCATTCATTTCCTTAAATGTTTCACAAGTATCAAATTTGTACTCACACAACTGACAGTCTAAATCAGGATCAGTAGATATGGCTTGTAAACCAGTCCTCAGATACACCAAACTACGGCACCACTTCAATTATTAAAATCAAAGAATGTGTGATTCAGAATTAAACTTGGAATAAAAAAAAAGTTTATCTTTTTGTATCATACAAATACAACATCTAACAGCCGGCCGAAGTGGCTGTGCGGTTAAAGGCGCTGCAGTCTGGAACCGCAAGACCGCTACGGTCGCAGGTTCGAATCCTGCCTCGGGCATGGATGTTTGTGATGTCCTTAGGTTAGTTAGGTTTAACTAGTTCTAAGTTCTAGGGGACTAATGACCTCAGCAGTTGAGTCCCATAGTGCTCAGAGCCATTTGAACCAACATCTAACAAAAGTACAGTGGAAATTGAAGCTGACACACCAGAAAAATTATTTGTCTGATTCAAAGAAGAAAAAGAACAGAGTAAGTGCAAAATACATGTATTAGATAGTGTAAGCAATGTGATAGTACATTAAGAGAAGGAACCTTTATTTACCAATTAGTAAGTCACGAGCCACCAGAACAAATCTAACAGCTACTGTCATTGAAGAAACAATATCACATCATGACTTTTCCAATTTCTGGATTTTCATTGTCTGTGCATCTCCATGTATCTGGGGTGTTGGGAGGCCACAAGGCTGTTTGCAAACGATGCTGTTTTCTACAGGGAAGTTCCATTGTTATACTACTGAACAAAATGACGGATGATGACACGCAAAGGATGATTCACGCAGTGGTCAGCAGCTATCAGTGACTCTCAAAAGTGAATCTCCACTGTCATTCACTACTTTCAAGTGAGCAATGATTTCTTTCTTCATGAAATTATAGCCTTATTTTTGGCATATGAAATCCTGTCTCAAGAACTGTTTTCCAACAGGAACCGAAACATCACCATCGAAACCAGTATGTTTTGGTTACAAGCCAGATCAACATGTTTTGGCTACACGCACTTTTGTATTTAGGTGGGAAATCAACACAGGATCAGTTATGTGGGATTGTTTCTTCAATGATGCTATGAAAACAAAAAAGAATAAAGAAATGAGCCATTTAAAAAACCTCCTCCTTATAGTTTAGGAATTATTTTTTGAATTTCAGCAAATTTAGATTTAATATATATGTATAATTTGCAGTTCTGACAGCCCTGTTGTAATTGGCCATGTCTCAAAAGTTAGTAAGCAGAATTTCTGTATTCCTCTCTCTTGCAATAAATCAATTATTAATAGCAAAGTGCTACAAATGAAGATTACTTACAGCAAATCTCTCCTTGATTGCAGCACGATCTTTATCACGTAACCTGCCATTCTGTAGCACAGATGAAGGCACTAATTCTGATGGAGCAATGTAACTGAGCACTTTACTCCAACTACTGTGGAAGAAACCAAATTTTAAACCAATGTTTATGGAAAGCCACTAAGCATGCGTCATTCAATTACTACTTTCTATAATGTGCTGTTATGGTACACACACTGGTCACTGAGCAGTTTTGGAGGATGGTCTCCCAATCCACAAACTGTTCCATGAACTGAGGCACATAAATGTAATTTTTAATGAAAAGAATCTTGAAGTAAGAGAAAAGTTGGACAATAGCACTATGTCTGTTTATGCATAAAAGAGCCGACTGATTCCAGAGGTTGGTATTCACTGACACTGATTCAGTATTTGACTGAACACTTTCAATTTTTATGATTGAGGGCTGTACAGAGATCTGAAAGGAAAATTATGAGCAGAGGTTTACATAACCCATTGAGGTTTAATAGAGGAAGTCATTCAAGTTTACAGACTAACAAATTTTTCATTAGTAGAATTCACAAGAAAGACATACAAAACAGTTTCCTAATTTCCTTGGTATTATAAAAGGTTAATATTGCACACAAAATCTAAAAGACTGTTGGATAAATATGAACATAAGCAAGGTTAAGGATCAATACTGAAAAATAAAAAAAAATACGAGTACAAAATCTTTATCTCTCTGTGGACTCCACTTACAGTATTATTGTCCAATGTGCAGGTTGTTTCAAATAATTGATCTGGTTTGATAATACTGTATGTTCTGTATTAATAAAGTAAGAAACTTGAGATCAGTTTCTACTTACACACAGGACTAGAAGTTTTATCAAAAGAGCAGTTTGATTTTACAAGGGCATTTCTTTTATATGCATGCATATAGAATCTTTTACAATTACATTTAGGATCAACAGTTTAGTGCATCTTTCACAGATTATCAACATACCCTCCACTGCATGCACGACAAACATCCAGACGCTAGCCAAACTTGTCCCATATTTTTGTGAGAATGTTTGCTGTTGCTGTGCAGCATCACAGTCCACCCATAGTTGTTGGAAGGGGAGGCACACAGTCTTTCAAAAGCCATCATACAAGAAAAAAACTCATAACATGGAACCAGACAACCTTGGAGTCCACTGGTGCAATAAGAGATCCATACACCCTTTGTAGGTAATCCACCATTGAGACTGCTCTTTGTTAATAAATGCTGTTAAGTGCAGATGCCAGTGTGGTTGTGCTCCATCCAGTTTAAAAATGAACTTTCTGGCAACTACTCACAAGTGTGGAAAAGCCAGCTCTCCAACAGATCCAAGTACATGATTCCTGTAACCGTGTGTGTGTGTGTGTGTGAGAGAGAGAGAGAGAGAGAGAGAGAGAGAGAGAGAGAGAGAGAGAGACTGGTGCAACACACTTGAAGCTATGAAGCTTTGGAAAGTATGTCTTGTTCTTGGCTAGCGTATGTGGCACTTACATTGTGATGGTTCACTTTTCCACTTAAATGGAATGTATCCTCAATACTGAAAGCTAAATGTGAAAGAAAAGTGTTATTATCCAGCTCTGTACCCAGAATGAATTGTTCAAGGCCATCACAATGTGCTTGTAGCAACTGCATCCCGTGTGGTTTGAAATACAAGCACCATCACAAAACACACCAGACAGACAAAGCACACAGAGAGGACATGTGGATTTATTTTTACACAAGCAAGCAGTGTCATAAACTTCTGGTACCATCATCGAATGCTTTGAGATGTAGAAGGTGCAGTGCTGTATTTCTGATGATAATCATGCTGCACAGTTGGAACTGAATTGCATCTGTTGAAAAAGAGAATCCAAAACTTATTCTGTTGCTGTGATGCCACGATCTTGACTTGGTGACTTGGTGCACATTGCATAATGAATGAGCACACGTGTGAGTTAGCTATGCCAGGGAGAGCCCTTCCAGCATCCACATGAACTGGCAACATATAACCAGTGCAAAGATAAACTTTTAGTTTCAATGCCTGAGTTAAAATTTACCCAAAGTTTCTATCTTCATTCATGCAGAAGTTAATCTTGTGAAATCAAATAACTCTTTAGAAAACACCTGGTATTCTCAGACCATTATCTAAATTGATAGGAACTTACATGTGTTAATGCATATGAATTTTGTCAAAGAGGAACAATTCTACTTTTCTTCCAAACATTTTTAAACAAATCCTATCAACTAATTTAGGTTAGAAAATAATTATTTTACCTTTGTGTATAAGCATCTTTATGTTCACGTATGCGGCTATGGTACCACTCTTCACAGTTAGGCCTTGAAAGTTTTACTAGATCTAATAACCCAGACCGTTGGAGTGCTTTCAGCACATGATTATTATTGTTCAACAAAAACACTGCTCGCAAGCAAACATCTCCATAAAATTCACTTTTCACAACTAAGGTCTGGCTCAACTGTTCCAGTACTTTACCTGAGAAAGTAAATTTTTATATCACACAAGAAGAATACCAACACAAACATTATGGCATATGCACATTTTAGTATACAGAGCAATAGCTTTAGTTTCAAATCTCCATAGCATTTCAAAGTAATGGACATGTGCACACATACAGCTACTGTGTGAAGAAGGGAGTTATTTGCATGTTCCATGGATCATAATTTATCTCTTGCTATGATGAGTATCATGTCAGTTCATAAATATAATACAAATATAATACACTTTTTCAGTGACAATACTGCAACCCCCCCCTCCCCCCCCCCCCCCCCCCCACATATATTAACCATTCAGAAAATTCTTATTTGGCGTAGAAGGAGTTGTCATTCAGCTACGATTTCAGTTTGCATTAAAGTTAATTTAATTATTTGATTCTTCAAATTACTGAGCAAATGGTCAAAACTTTTTAAAGCTGAATACTTCGCTACTTTCTGTGCCACATTAAGGCTGATTGGTGGGACTTGGAGTTGTGCTTGTGCTCCTTTCAGTATTATATTTATGACTGTTCCTCTAGTTTCAAACAGTGTGATTTTTGACAGCAAAATTAAAAAAGGAATAAATGTACAATGTACCTTGTTGTTTAAAGAACTATCTACAAGAGGTTCGATAATGGAAGTCGATGTTCATCCTTATTATATGCTTCAGAACAATGATCACTTTCTTCCACAATGAGAAATTGTCTCACTTTCTTCCACAATGAGAAATTGTCTCACTTTCTTCCACAATGAGAAATTGTCTCAGAATATGATGTAATAAGAGACTGGTGTGTGAAAAATTGAAAATGTGTCAGCTTTTTGACATTTCACCTCCACAGTCTACAATTATCCGCAGCTGCTTCTTACATTACACTGTCAAACTAAGGACAGGCTGGACTTGCTGATAAGTTACCCTTTGGGAGATATCACAAAACAGAGCTTTCACTCATTGAGTCTCCCACGAATGCTGTAATGTATTTAGTGAAATTAATAAACACTCTACAGATTAAATTAACATAATGTTTTACACTCAAAAGTAAAGCCGCAAATTATGTGAAACGTACTGATATATGACATTATAATGTTAGTGTTAGCTAGTGGACAAAGTTTTGCAATAGAGACCTATTTATTCTGTTTCTCAAAATATCTCCTATTGCACTCATTGCACCTCTTTCTTTTCAGAGTAACTTATCAAACTATTTCGCCAAGTTTCTTCTGGCAGCTGGATTCATGCACCAATTTACACCTGCAGGAAATCATGTTGTGTAGAAAAATACCATTTCAGCTTAGTCCTCTTCATGTGCAGATAGGGTAGGGTGAGGGACAAAATCAGGGCTTTAAGAAGGGTGGTCATGTTCTATTGATGGCTACTGCAGCTATGTAATATTTTTGATCACTGTGTTGAAGGAGCAATCATTTAATCTTATTCTTGATCCAATTGTTTAAACGTGTCTGTGACTTTAAACAAGTAGTATTCTAGTATTCTATATAACCCCCCCCCCCATAATGAATTTTTAAGGGCTTAGTAATGAAGCTGGGTTTTCTCACCTGTAAACATACTGCTCACTCTAAAAAAATCAAATATCTATTTATTTTACAAGACATGATTAGTGATTTATTCCTCTGTTAACACATTGGCAACCAAGCATTTTATGTGGACATAACCACCAACTGGCTCTCCAAATGAATGGGCATAGTCAAACTGTGGCCAAGAGCCGAGTTGACCACTCAGTGGCGGAAAACAGTGCTGAGCAAAACATTCTTGATTTCAATGGCTGCTTACCACTTGTGCTGTCTGGATCATTACTCCGAACACCAGCTTCTCTGTATTACGTAGATGAGAGTTGTCATTATAACACATCCTTCGAACCAGTAATCCTTCTGGGCCTCAGTCCCCAATAGACCCCACCCACAATTACTTCCACCCCTAACTCCACCCACACCCTCTTCCCACAGCCTTCCCATCCTCTATTCTGTCTGCCATACCTATACACACCAGGTCATAGTCATAGTGTGCTGTACAGTGTCACCAGTGTTGGTGCCCATGTCCTATTCATATTCCATACACCTGTCGCCTTTCTCCCCCTGCTGTTAGGTCCATTCCCCAATCCTCACTCCCACTCCTCACCTCCTTTCTCCTCTTTCCTGCTCCACCCAATACGAGTTCCACCTTAGTTGAGATGCAGAACTGCTGTTCTGACACACTGTATTCTACCAGGAAGTTGTAACCACACAGATGTATGCATGCCTATGTATGTTTGTGTATGTGTACTCTGGTTCCAAATAGGTTAGCAAAGTTTTCAGTCTCGTTTGTGTGCCTTTTGATGACTCAATGCTTCAACTATTTGATGAACTGTTACTTTTACTCATTAAATTAATTACATTGCACTAAGATTTTCCATTAGCACAAATACTGAATAATGATGTTAATTGTTTGTAATTCAAAGAATTGTTATGTTCTTGTATTAGAGTAGAGAACTGGCAATGCATCACAAAATAATTCAGTGATACTTCTTAAGATATTGGTTGCTGATTACATAAGAGAAGGAAAGACAGATTTGACATTTCACCAGTGCCAAAATAAAATGAAAACTGCAAGTAAATTATTGGAATACAATGAAGTTTCAGAGGAATTTGAGATTGCACGATTCTGTATCAATGGAAAACAAAATCCAAACTAGATGCCATTCTTGACTATAATCTTTACATTACACAGGTTGACAGTGATCAGAAGATTTACTACATGCACAAGAGAAAACATATGAAGTGATGTAAGAAATTGTTCTTTCACTTGCTCCTAATGCCTCCACTTGCTCCGAACACCTGCAGCGACTCCTTTTGTTCTTTATCATGAGACTAGGAATCTCATTCACAGGAGCAGATTCCATTTCCTTATATTTTGTGCCAGATTAGTTAAGAACTTTCTCATATGTGTACTACACTGCTTGAAGAAATGTTCCTAATGCAACCAACAGCAATGTACTTCAAAGAAGATAAATTCTAAGGACTGTAATTACCTTGTCATGAACAGATATTAAACTTTCCCCTCCAAAAAATTGGCTACTGAGAAGGACCATTCAACTATAGTTTGCAAAATTTGTTCAGGAAAAAAGAAACAATGTAGTAGCAAAGCCGGTAGGTAATAAGTTAGTGATGTCCCAGCCCTAAAATACCACTCTGCATACCAGAATGCTTCCAACTGCTCCATGCCAATGTCAATTACCTCTTAAACTGCACAAGAACTCAAAACAATATTGTTTTGTAAAGAAAATCTTACTTTCTACATTATTTTTTTCAATCAGAGAATGCAAAATGTCTTGAACTTTATATATTTAACATTTTTTAAATAGCCATAAATGCTGTTTTTCTCGAAATCTGAAAGTATTAAGTAGTATGGTACTCACAAAAAAAGCAAGTTTTCTACCTTAACGATAGCCTTGTATAATGTGAAATACAAATGCAGACAGGACCACGGATTCCTCTATGTTTCTGTTCTCTTTGTTACCATTATAACTTTAAGTATGTTCAAATGCATATTGTGACTTGTTCTACAAGTGCCCCACATTGCAAAACTTCTCTTACCTTGCTTGTGCTGAGTTGCATTAACATTTCAATTTAATGTCTTCAACATATCTTCCAACTTATAATAGCCAGAAAAGTGATGGCCACAAAATATTGGAACCATACATACAATAACTAGATATGGAAGGAAAGCTTACATAGTTAACAATGCGAAAATTTTTACACTGCTATTCACCACTTGTCCCTGAACCATAGGCATCCGCAAAAAAAGGGAGCACCCCATCACATCCACCTCCTCCCCATTCTCGCCCTCCAGAATCTACGTGAAGCATCAAGTTTTATTTACTGCAAAATTCTCAAATGCTTCTAAAATTTTGTGGATAACCATCATTTCTCAGGGATGTAGTAAGTTATTTGTATCACCTATACAATTTTGTTCTTGTGGTATGACATCTTGAAACTGACCAACTCACTTATTTATTAAATGGAAATTTTAAGAGTCTTGCAATCCCCCCTCCCCACACACGCACCCACCCACTCCAGGTAAATTTATGTGGATAGCCTTGGTAGCCATCCTCTGAACTATAATCACAGTGAAAAATAGTTCACCAAGTACATCTCATTCTTCATTCTTGCACAGAATAGACAGTAGTAGTCGGCTGAGACAGATGCAGCAACAGGCAAGTAACCACTTTTGTGACATTTACGAGCTCCTGACCAGGAGCAAATTTTATTACATCATCTGTGTGCTTTAACAGTTTAGTTAATTGAGTTTCTGCATATAAATTTAATATCTAATAGCCACTGTTCTCACATTTCCGTTTGCGTTGGAAAGTAAAACGATTTTGTGACATATTACAAGTACATAATCAGGCAAATTATTTAGTTTCACCTGAGTCCTTCAGTAGTTAGGTTTTTGAATACCTACGTATTACTAGTCACAGTTCGTGTGTTTTCATCAGGGTCTACAGTAGAGTCGCGCAGCACGTGCCGATAGTCCATTTATCTGCATTGTTTAGTTTTCCACGGTCTTTAGTATGGACAGGGACTGCGATTGTTGTGTACGGATGCGAGCCGAGTTGGTGACACTTCGCTCTAAACTTCAGGCTGTGATGGCTTTGGTTACGCAGCTTGAGGCTGCAGTGGGTGGGCACCACTGTTGTGGGCCGGCCGTGGGGATTCAACGGACGTCCAGCACGTCCGAGTCATCCGATAGGTCCTCACCAGTAGCCAACCCAGTTACTGCTCACACTGAGGCTGACCACTCACCTGTGGTCGAGTGGGAGGTCGCCCTGGGGCAAAGTAGGTGGCGAAAGACTTCCCAGGCAGCTGCACGTAAGGCTTCCCCGGTTTGTCTGACAAACAGGTTCCAGGTGCTGTCTGTGGCTGACACTGTTGCTGAGCCAGATGCTGTCGCCTGTCCTGTTTCAGGGGAAACCACTCAGCATGCAAGATCCAGGCAGTCACAGAGGGTGGGATTATTGGTAGTTGGGAGCTCCAACATTAGGCGCGTTATGGGCACCCTTAGGGACTTGGCTGACAAGAAGGGGAAAAAAACAAATGTGCACTCTGTTTGCAGACTGGGTGGAGTCATTTCAGATGTGGAAAGGGCCCTCCTGGATGACATGAAGAGCACAGTGTGCAGCCAACTGCAGGTGGTTGCTCACATCGGTTCCAATGATGTGTGTCACTTTGGATCAGAAGAGATCATCTCTGGTTTCTAGGGGCTCACAGAAGTGGTAAAGGCTGCCAGTCTTGCTTGCAAGATGAAAGTAGAGCTGACCATTTGCAGCATAGTTGACAAGACCGATTGCAGACCTCTGGTGCAGAGCCGAGTGGAGGGTCTGAATCAGAGGCTCAAGACGGTTCTGCGACCGTGTAGGCTGCAGATTCCTCATCTTGCACCAAAGGGTGGTTGTCTTTCAGGTTCCGCTCAATAGGTCATGTGTCCACTATACGCAGGAGGCAGCTACATGGATAGCAGGGGCTGTGTGGCGTGGACTGGGCGGTTTTTTAAGTTAGAGGGTCTCGGCAAAACACAAGAAGGACTTCAGTCACAAAAGGTGCAGGCTGAACTCAGGAAGAATGTAGATACAGGAAACATTGGTATAATAGTTGTAAATTGTCGTAGCTGTGTTGGGAAAGTACCAGAGCTCCAATTGCTAATAGAAAGCACTGATGCTCAAATCGTTATAGGCACTGAAAGCTGGCTAAAGCTGGATCTAAGCTAAGCCGAAATTTTTGCGAAGAGCCTAATGGTGTTCCGAAAGGATAGACTAAACACGGTTGGCAGTGTCGTGTTTGTTGCTGTTAGAAGCGGTTTAACTTGTCGTGAAATTGAAGTAGATACTTCCTGTGACTTAGTACAGGCAGAGGTCATTGTTGGCAACCGGAATAAAGTTATAATTGGATCCTTTTACCGACCTCCCAATTCAGATGATACAATTGCTGAAAGGTTCAATGAAAACTTGAGTTTGATTTCAAACACATACCTGACTCATACGATAATAGTTAGTGGTGACTTTAATTTACCCTCGAAATGTTGGTGAAAATACATTCTTAATTCCAGAGGTACACATAAAATATCATCCGAAATTGCGCTAAATGCATTCTCTGAAAATTATTTCGAGCAGTTAGTTCATGAGCCCAAGCGAATAGTAAACGGTTGTGAAAACACACTTGACCTCTTAGCAACAAATAATCCTGAGTTAATAACAAGGATCAAAACTGATTCAGGCATTAGTAAACACAGGGTTGTCATAGCGAGACTGAATATTGTAATCCCCAAATCCTCGAAAAATAAGCGAAAAATATACCTATTCAAAAAAGCAGGTAAAACTTCACTTGATGCCTTCCTGAGAGACAATCTCTACTCACTCCAAATAAATAATATAAATGTAGACCAGATGTGGCTTAAATTCAAAGAAATAGCAATTGAGAGATTTATACCAAATAAATTAACAAACAATGGAGCTGATCCTCCTTGGTACACAAAACGGGTTAGAACACTGTTGCAGAAACAACGAAACAAACATGCCAAATTTAAACAGACGCAAAATCCCCAAGAATGGTGATCTTTTCAAGAAGCTCAAAATTTAGTGCGGACTTCAATGCGAGATGCTTATAACAGTTTCCACAACGAAACTTTGTCTCGAAACCTTGCAGAAAATCCGAAGAGATTCTGGTCGAATGTGAAGTATGTTAGCGGCAAGAAACAATCAATGCCTTCTCTATGCGACAGCAATGGAGTTACTATCAAAGACAGTGCTGCCAAAGCAGAGTTACTAAACACAGCCTTCTGAAATGCCTTCACAAAAGAAGGCGAACTAAATATTCCAGAATTCGAATCGAGAACAGCTGCCAACATGAGGAACGTAGAAGTAAATGTCCTCGGAATAATGAAGCAACTTAAATCACTTAAAGCACATCTTCTGGTCCAGACTGTAAGCCAATTAGGTTCCTTTTAGAGTATGCAAATGCATTAGCTCTATACTTAACAATCATATACAACTGTTCGCTCAACGAAAGATCCGTACCCAAAGACTGGAAAGTTGCAGAGGTCACACCAATGTTCAAGAAAGGTAGTAGGAGTAATCCACTAAATTACAGGCCCATGTTGTTAACATCGATATGTAGCAGGATTTTGGAACATATATTGTGTTCGAACATTATGAATTACCTCGAAGAAAACGGTCTATTGACACACAGTCAACACGGGTTTGGAAAACATTGTTCCTGTGAAACACAACTACCTCTTTATTCACATGAAGTATTGAGTGCTACTGACAAGGGATTTCAGATCAATTCCGTATTTCTGGATTTCCGGAAGGCTTTTGACACTGTACCACCCCAGTGGCTTGTAGTGAAATTGCGTGCTTATGGAATATCGTATCAGTTATGTGACTGGATTTGTGATTTCCTATCAGAGAGGTCACAGTTCGTAGTAATTGACGGAAAGTCATTGAGTAAAACAGAAGTGATTGCTGGCATTCCCCACGGTAGTATTATAGACCCTTTGCTGTTCCTTATCTACATAAGCAATTTGGGAGACAATCTGAGCAGCCGTCTTCGGCTGCTTGCAGATGACGCTGTTGTTTATCGACTAATAAAGTCATCAGAAGATCAAAACAAACTGCAAAACAATTTAGGAAAGATATCTGAATGGTGCAAAAAGTGGCAGTTGACCCTAAATAACGAAAAGTGTGAGGTCATCCACGTGAGTGCTAAAAGGAACTCATTAAACTTCAGTTACATGATAAATCAGTCTAATCTAAAGGCCGTAAATTCAACTAAATACCTAGGTATTACAATTACGAACAACTTAAATTGGAAGGAACACACAGAAAATGTTGTGGGGAAGGCTAACGAAAGACTGGCAGGAAACTTAGAAAATGTAACAGACCTACTAAGGAGACTGCCTACACTACACTTGTCCATCCTCTTTTAGAATACTACTGTGCGGTGTGGGATCCTTACCAGGTAGGACTGGTGGAGTACATCGGAAAAGTTCAAAGAAAGGCAGCACATTTTGTATTATCGTGAAATATGGAAGAGAGAGTCACAGAAATGATACAGAATTTGGAGTGGACATCATTAAAAGAAAGGCGTTTTGCGTTGCGACGGAATTCTCATGAAATTCCAATCACTAACTCTCTCCTCCGAATGTGAAAATATTTTGTTGACACCAACCTACATAGGGAGAAACGATCACCATGATAAAATAAGGGAAATCAGAGCTCGTACATGCACTATACGAGATTGGAATAATAGAGAATTGTGAAGGTGGTTCGATGAACCCTCTGCCAGGCACTTAAATGTGATTTGCAGAGGATCCATGTAGATGTAGAGTACAGCTTTAATGGAAGCTTACTGAAATGTATATGCAACTGTGGGGTTTATCATTTTAATTAAGAACTAACATGATAGCAATACTAAAACAGTTTTTTTTTTTTTTTTTTTTTTTTTTTTTTTTTTTTTAAAGTTAGTAATAGCCAACAAAGGGACGAGCACAGCAAAAATCAATAAAACACTATAGACACTGTTATGAATATAATAGAGGGAAACATTCCACGTGAGAAAAGTATATCTAAAAACAAAGATGATGTAACTTACCAAACGAAAGCGTTGGTATGTTGATAGACACACAAACAAACACAAACACACACACAAAATTCGAGGTTTCGCAACCTAAGGTTGCTTCATCAGGAAAGAGGGAAGGAGAGGGAAAGACGAAAGGATGTGGGTTTTAAGGGAGAGGATAAGGAGTCATTCCAATCCCGGGAGCGGAAAGACTTACCTTAACACACACACACACACACACACACACACACACATACAGACACAAGCAGACATATGTAAAGGCAAAGAGTTTGGGCAGAGATGTCAGTCAAGCTGAGCCCAAGCGCCGTGCCGCTAACGAAGGGATTGCCTTTGGTGACATCTTTTGCAATAACGATTGTGCGAATCGACGGTATCTCGTAAGGAAAGACAGAGCAGCAGATGCTGCTGAGGACTCTCCCTCAAGCGTTTCCGATGACTTCTTGAGCTCTTATTTGTCATGGCATTCAGGCAGTCAAGGGTGCTGTCGATTGTTGCACACAAATGCGAAATACCTGCATTGTGCGTTTCCACAAAGTGATTTTTACGCCACAATGGCGATCGTCCTACAAGTTGTATCAGATGTGGAGGGCAGAGCGTAGCAGTTTCCATGGTGTAGCAGTTATAACGTCTGCCTAACATGCAGAAGGTCCCAGGTTCGATTGCGGGCGGAAACACGTTTTTGTCGCACTCAGCAAGACATTTTCATTCAACAACATCTTTGCCTTTGTACTTCCGCCTCGACTGACATCTCTGCCCAAACTCTTTGCCTTTACATATGTCTGCTTGTGTCTGTATATGTGCGGATGGATGTGTGTCCTTTTCTCCCCCTAAGGTAAGTCTTTCCGCTCCCGGGATTGGAATGACTCCTTACCCTCTCCCTTAAAAGCCACATCCTTTCGTATTTCCCTCTCCTTCCCTCTTTCCTGATGAAGCAACCTTGTGTTGCGAAAGCTCGAATTTTGTGTGTGTGTTTGTGTTTGTTTGTGTGTCTATCAACATACCAACGCTTTCGTTTGGTAAGTTACATCATCTTTGTTTTTAGATATACTATAGACACTGTAGTATATAAGGAATATAAATATATTGCATTCATCTGAACATGACTTTGTTAAATGTGTGTATTTGTGTACACACTGATTAAAAGTTGACATTTGCCACATGGCTTTACAGCAATACCACATCAGTTGCCAGCTGTGCCTTTATGTAATCTTTATTACCTCTGAGTTACCAAAGAACTGGGAATCTGCTTTTTAAATGTAACATCTGTAGGGAAATCCTCCTCCTCCAGTACTGACGTGGCAGCTCTGCTCAAGGGGAGTAAGACACCAACAGAAAATGGTTTAACCTACTGTTGCCAGAAACAGTATAGTGGACTGTCAAATGTGCTCAATAGTGGATTACTTGTGAACAACACGCTACTTAAACATTGCAAGTACAATGGCACTTTCTGATTGTGCTCCAGCTGCAGTGGATTGTTCCTCATGTCATGCTGAAACCTTTGATGAGAGGAGCTGTACGAAGCATCAAGTAACAAAAATTTTATCAGGTTATACTTATCTCCACTATATACTTCTTCTGAAACATGAAAATACTTACGAATGTAAATTCCGACGAGTGCTTTGTTTCGATCTACCTTGCCATGACTTGCCACAGATGTATTATATGCTGGATCTTCACCCAGAACACCACCAATTGTATCAACATAGTCCAACAGTTGCTCCAAAAATACAAGTACATTGCTTGTTAATTCATGAACAGTACCATCCTTTGGCAACTGAGTGCTTGGCTCTGTCCTTACACTCTCTATGAAGTTTTCCAAAGCTTTAGCACCCTGAAACATATTTCCAGTTGATTTTGTATAATTAAAATTTTTATTTGCTAGGAATCATCAATATACATTCATAAATGTGTGTGACATAACATCTGTTCAATTTCACTGTTACCATAGTTTCAGTATGTCTATTAGTTGATCCTCATATGAGAATGTACACATAACCACGTGTGGTTACACATCCATGTTACCACCCTCCCTTGGCCAGTGCCTCTGCTACCAACACTAAATCAACTGGTCTTCTGTATGAATTAATGACCAATCAAGTTGACAACACTGGTCCGGAAGCCACCAGACCACAACTGAATGCTGCCTCCACTTCCGCAGGGCACCCAAGCAAGACACCAGCTCTCCTGCACCTTTGCTATGCTCAGTAGGGGGCAGGCTGTCGATGAACAAGGGATGGGACTTCGCTAAAGCCTGCGCACGCCAGTGCCTACCAGCATTGCCATAATGTCATTACTCTGCTCTCGTGAACTGAACTTTGCTATATTCCTGTAATGTTTTCAGCTATGCTACTTCAGACTTGTAAATCTAAATGCTGCCTGGGTTGTAACATGAAGTTTGTGTTGTCATTAAACTGTTTAAGTGTTGGGCTTACTCTTTGCTTGGTTCGACACAAGTGGTGACAAAGATTTCTGTACTATCTTGGGTCTCAAGTGCTTTGTTGGAGGTTGTACTCCAAGACCAGCTCAAACAGCAATTGAAGGGCCAACAATGCTTTGAAAAACAGCAGCAAGAAAACAAGTAATGTTGGAAAAGGTGCTGTTAGGACTACTAACCAAACAGTAAAAGCATCCCATCTTTCACAATTTCCAGTATATGACAGATCTGCCAAACACTGGGAGGAACATGAAAAGAGGACACGACATCACTTCGCAGCATTCAAGTTCAACAGATGATGGTTCCATAGAAGTTCTTCTCTAGCTGTGAATTAAACCACCACATGTATCACCAATTATGCAATTCAGCTCCACTTTGGAACCCACATCACTATCATTCGATGAAATGTGTCACTTACTAACAACTTACCATCACTGCCGTTCCCATGTGATATCCTCGAGAGTATAGTTATATCAGTCCAAGAAGCAGCCTAAGCACTAGCTGTGCTTGGGAACCAGAATTACAGAGCCTTAGTAGGAATGCAGACTCGTCACTACAAGCTATAACACAGATACCTTGATCAGGGATGCAATAATTTGTTCAGCTCCAAAAAAAGAGGTTCACCAAAAGGCACTACAATTTGATGCCCCATTTTCAAAGAGGTTCTAACAACACATGCTCAGCCATTTGAAGCGTCACGAGTGCTGGCCACCAGTTAAAAGAGTCCTGGACAGACATACTCGTAGTACACAATGACCAAAGCAAGGTGTACATAGCAGCAGTGAGGCATAAACATAAACATACCTCAGCACAACCCCATCAACAACGGACTCAAGTGAAATCTGCCATCCAATGACCACTTCCGTCTTGCCCCTCATTTTTCATAAAACCTAACGTTGACTGTCCAAATTGTTGGTCTTATTACAATAAATGTAAAAAGCGAAGACTCACCATGGAAATAAGTATATCTATGTCAGTTTATGACACAAAGCAACATGAACAACCAATGGACTTAAAGATTATTAGCCCAGCAGGCAGAATCTTCTGTAACCCTGGTATCCGAACAAATACCATTCAGGGAACTAGAAGAAGTACACAAAGTGTTTCCTGGCTTTTTTCACCAGGTCTAAGCAGAGTTAAAGATTTCACCGCTCATATCACTCTAAAGCCGACAGCAGCATAGCTGTGTTTCTTTGGGGCATGACCTATCCCATAAGCACTATGCGAACAAGTCAAGCACGAACCTGAGAGATTAATACAGCTGGAAGTGACAGAACCAATTATGTCTATCTGATGGGCAACACCACTGGTGGTGATAAAAAACCGTATGGCAAACTATGCGTCTGCTGCAATTTCAAAGTGACAGAAAACTCTCAAACAGTAATCGATACATACCCTATTCCTCATCCAGAATAGCAAAACCGACAGGGGGCGTCAGTATTTTTCTGAAGTGAACCTCTCAGGTGCATATTTGCAACTTCCACTCAGTAAAGCTTCTCAACAACTACTAGTGGTCAACAGATCCTATGGACCGTACAAATGCAAAGAAATAGTTTTCAGCGTGGCAAGCACCCGTTGCACTTTTCCAGCATTTTTAGAGCAGCTCACGCTAAATATTCCATGTTGCATCAAGTACCGGATTGTATTGTGGTCATGTGTTCAACCATAGATGAACATTTCCAAACCTCACGAATCTTTTTCAGACTCTCTAGAATGCAAGTCTGAAGTGCAATTTAGAAAAATCAAATTTTTTCCGTCCTCTATTAAGTAATTGCTCCATTCGGAATTCAGCCAATGGACAGCTACATCACAGCTATCAATGCACTACCACAGCCCTCAAATATAAAGGAACTCCAGCCTGTTATGGGCAAAATTACTTACTATAAAAAATTCATTCCACATGCAGCTAAAATTGCATATCCATTACGTCAGTTACATAAAAAAGGTATGTTATTTGTCTGGTCATCTGGTGTGAACACCCATTGCAAACCTTGATAAACAAACAGTCTCCGTTCAGCTCCATGCCTGGCCACCTATAAACCACAGAAACGGCTGGCAGTAGCTAGTGATGCATTGCAATATGGGCTTGGAGCAGTATTCGTCCTCTGAAATTCAGATGGTTTGGAGCAGCTGACAGCATTCACTTCTAAAATGCTACACACTGCAGAGTCAAACTATCTGCAAATAGAAAAGGAGGCCTTAGCCATAATATATGTAACAAAATTTTAATGTTTTCTTAATGTGGCATGAAATGTCACCTCATCACTGACCATAAATTGCTAATTTCATTATGTAGCCCTTCTGTGCAGTTTCTGGATAAAACAGCCCACAGATCTACAATGTTAGGCCCCATTTCTCAGCCACTAAAACTGCAAAATTCAATTTTGAAAAACAGCACAGCATGTCAATATAGATTCCATATCTGATGATCTGATGGGTCCAGATGCAAGCTTCAACCAAGACAGAATTCTCCATTTTTATCTAGATGTGGATGGTCAATAAGCATTACATGCCTTCCTAATTACATGTTCATGCATCGCCAATGCCATTGGTGCTGACCATGTTTTCCAACAAGTGGCCTGTGGGGGTGCCCTGAACAACTAAATCAGCTACTTCACTTGCACATCTACATATGTCATTTTTATTGGTTAATTTCCTGGTCACTCATTCAAATGATGTTGGCATTTCGCTAGAAACTGTGGAAACTTTAGAAGAAACATTAAGTAACTCGGTTGCATGAACTGTGGTTTCAACAATGATGAACCTTGCAAATATGAAATTTGAATTACATGGCATGCAGTCGAAATGAGTGAAGGAAGGAGAAAACCCTTAAGACTAAGCAGTGTGCAAACTGACTTCATTTCATAAAATTTGAACGTGAATTGTTTACACAGAAGAAAGATTGTCATGAAGATGCACAAACATGGAACTTGCAAAAGTGTGAAAGAAAAACTTAAAAGATTTCAAACTGCACATGAGAGTCAATGCACTGTTACCGAGGGAGATCTACAAGACTGGGAGCTCTGAACTGCAAATGAGGTGAACATTACTGATTTCCATGTTTCTTCAACCTTGTTAACTGGATTCACAAAATTGTATGGAAAAGGAAGTTACGAAATTATGAAGTTTACTTCAAGCAAACATGTATAGGGCATGTTATTAATAGGTAATACTACAGAGAAATTAGAAGCTCAGGTAAAGACAAAGCATCTTGCTAGCCCCTAAAATGCTGTGTACAAAGCTGATCAGTCAGATCTTATGCAAACCACACTTTATCATTTCAAATGAAAAAAGGCAGAGTCATATGTGTAGTTGATATTTGCTATGACACATTTGTATACAACACACTTGTAATCAACATGGCAAAATCTGTGAAAAAGGGACAGTATAATTTTCAATATTACATCTGAAAAATCTTTTCAGTTGCAGGAAATAGATCACTGCTTTTGTTGGATTCTTGGTCTGGACATAACAACACCTCTGTCCTTAGGAAAATGATAAAAAGACTGTTGATATACACTCCTGGAAATTGAAATAAGAACACCGTGAATTCATTGTCCCAGGAAGGGGAAACTTTATTGACACATTCCTGGGGTCAGATACATCACATGATCACACTGACAGAACCACAGGCACATAGACACAGGCAACAGAGCATGCACAATGTCGGCACTAGTACAGTGTATATCCACCTTTCGCAGCAATGCAGGCTGCTATTCTCCCATGGAGACGATCGTAGAGATGCTGGATGTAGTCCTGTGGAACGGCTTGCCATGCCATTTCCACCTGGCGCCTCAGTTGGACCAGCGTTCGTGCTGGACGTGCAGACCGCGTGAGACGACGCTTCATCCAGTCCCAAACATGCTCAATGGGGGACAGATCCGGAGATCTTGCTGGCCAGAGTAGTTGACTTACACCTTCTAGAGCACGTTGGGTGGCACGGGATACATGCGGACGTGCATTGTCCTGTTGGAACAGCAAGTTCCCTTGCCGGTCTAGGAATGGTAGAACGATGGGTTCGATGACGGTTTGGATGTACCGTGCACTATTCAGTGTCCCCTCGATGATCACCAGTGGTGTACGGCCAGTGTAGGAGATCGCTCCCCACACCATGATGCCGGGTGTTGGCCCTGTGTGTCTCGGTCGTATGCAGTCCTGATTGTGGCGCTCACCTGCACGGCGCCAGACAAGCATACGACCATCATTGGCACCAAGGCAGAAGCGACTCTCATCGCTGAAGACGACACGTCTCCATTCGTCCCTCAATTCACGCCTGTCGCGACACCACTGGAGGCGGGCTGCACGATGTTGGGGCGTGAGCGGAAGACGGCCTAACGGTGTGCGGAACCGTAGCCCAGCTTCATGGAGACGGTTGCGAATGGTCCTCGCCGATACCCCAGGAGCAACAGTGTCCCTAATTTGCTGGGAAGTGGCGGTGCGGTCCCCTATGGCACTGCGTAGGATCCTACGGTCTTGGCGTGCATCCCTACGTCGCTGCGGTCCGGTCCCAGGTCGACGGGCACGTGCACCTTCCGCCGACCACTGGCGACAACATCGATGTACTGTGGAGACCTCACGCCCCACGTGTTGAGCAATTCGGCGGTACGTCCACCCGGCCTCCCGCATGCCCACTATACGCCCTCGCTCAAAGTCCGTCAACTGCACATACGGTTCACGTCCACGCTGTCGCGGCATGCTACCAGTGTTAAAGACTGCGATGGAGCTCCGTATGCCACGGCAAACTGGCTGACACTGGCGGCGGCGGTGCACAAATGCTGCGCAGCTAGCGCCATTCGACGGCCAACACCGCGGTTCCTGGTGTGTCCGCTGTGCCGTGCGTGTGATCATTGCTTGTACAGCCCTCTCGCAGTGTCCGGAGCAAGTATGGTGGGTCTGACACACCGGTGTCAATGTGTTCTTTTTTCCATTTCCAGGAGTGTAATTTGGATTCCCCCTGGAATGAATAGTGTCAGTCCACCTCTCCAGATGAAGAAATTTTTGTGAGTGTGTAAAGCATTTTTCAGAAAACTGTAGAACAAAATAATTTCTGATGTGGACCATTCCCTTGTCAGAGCAGATCCTGACACCCTGGATGTGGGGGAAACTCAGCAGTACACAGCATGGTAGTCTCACAGCTGCTGACTATTAGTCACCTCCCCAAGGGAGGAGGACTGTGGTGACACACCCATATTACATCTCTTCACTGGCCAGTGCCTCTGCAACTGTCACCAAACCAGCTGGTCATTTTCTACCATGCAGAGTAAGGACCAACTGAGTTGTCATTACTGATCTGGGAACCAGCAAACCAGCACTTGATGCCATATCCACTGCCATGGGGTACGCACACAAGCAACTGCTACCAGCTTGCCCGTGCCTTCACTAGGCTCAGTACAGGGCTGACTACAGCAGGTGGCATCACCAACCCAGGGATGGACTCTCACTAAGGCCTGCACAACCCAGCAGTTACCACCTTTCACTGAGACTTTCACTGAGACACCAACTGTGCACATATAACCTGGAGCAAAGACCACTTAATTAACTTTTGCTTGCATAGTTATAATCATTACTAGTACTCTGCTCTCGTTAAATGAATTTTGCAATACTCTTGGACTTAGTTTTTGGCTGTGCTGTTTTGGACTCTCACATGTAAATGCATGGGCTGTATCAAGAAGTTGTATCATCATTAAACTGTTTAAATGTTGTGTGTGCTCTTCTCACATGCTTGGTTAGCATAATACGCATATTTGATTTATTTTTGGATCTTCTCACTGTATTAGATATTATTCACTTCACATACACTCCTGGAAATTGAAATAAGAACACCGTGAATTCATTGTCCCAGGAAGGGGAAACTTTATTGACACATTCCTGGGGTCAGATACATCACATGATCACACTGACAGAACCACAGGCACATAGACACAGGCAACAGAGCATGCACAATGTCGGCACTAGTACAGTGTATATCCACCTTTCGCAGCAATGCAGGCTGCTATTCTCCCATGGAGACGATCGTAGAGATGCTGGATGTAGTCCTGTGGAACGGCTTGCCATGCCATTTCCACCTGGCGCCTCAGTTGGACCAGCGTTCGTGCTGGACGTGCAGACCGCGTGAGACGACGCTTCATCCAGTCCCAAACATGCTCAATGGGGGACAGATCCGGAGATCTTGCTGGCCAGGGTAGTTGACTTACACCTTCTAGAGCACGTTGGGTGGCACGGGATACATGCGGATGTGCATTGTCCTGTTGGAACAGCAAGTTCCCTTGCCGGCCTAGGAATGGTAGAACGATGGGTTCGATGACGGTTTGGTTGCACCGTGCACTATTCAGTGTCCCCTCGACGATCACCAGTGGTGTACGGCCAGTGTAGGAGATCGTTCCCCACACCATGATGCCGGCTGTTGGCCCTGTGTGCCTCGGTCGTATGCAGTCCTGATTGTGGCGCTCACCTGCACGGCGCCAAACACGCATACGACCATCATTGGCACCAAGGCAGAAGCGACTCTCATCGCTGAAGACGACACGTCTCCATTCGTCCCTCCATTCACGCCTGTCGCGACACCACTGGAGGCGGGCTGCACGATGTTGGGGCGTGAGCGGAAGACGGCCTAACGGTGAGCGGGACCGTAGCCCAGCTTCATGGAGACGGTTGCGAATGGTCCTCGCCGATACCCCAGGAGCAACAGTGTCCCTAATTTGCTGGGAAGTGGCGGTGCGGTCCCCTACGGCACTGCGTAGGATCCTACGGTCTTGGCGTGCATCCGTGCTTCGCTGCGGTCCGGTCCCAGGTCGACGGGCACGTGCACCTTCCGCCGACCACTGGCGACAACATCGATGTACTGTGGAGACCTCACGCCCCACGTGTTGAGCAATTCAGCGGTACGTCCACCCGGCCTCCCGCATGCCCACTATACGCCCTCGCTCAAAGTCCGTCAACTGCACATACGGTTCACGTCCACGCTGTCGCGGCATGCTACCAGTGTTAAAGACTGCGATGGAGCTCCGTATGCCATGGCAAACTGGCTGACACTGACGGCGGCGGTGCACAAATGCTGCGCAGCTAGCGCCATTCGACGGCCAACACCGCGGTTCCTGGTGTGTCCGCTGTGCCGTGCGTGTGATCATTGCTTGTACAGCCCTCTCGCAGTGTCCGGAGCAAGTATGGTGGGTCTGACACACCGGTGTCAATGTGTTCTTTTTTCCATTTCCAGGAGTGTATAATACAGTTGTTTCACTTACAGCAACAATTATAGAATACACAGAAAAAGAGCAATTGAAACCAAAGTTTAACAAAGTTTGGACATTAATTAATCAAATTCATAAAAATACAATGAGAGTAAGCATTGAGGAGGAGTTCACGATGTAGGGATTATTGAGAAAATGACATACAATTTAATAAAGATGGGAAAGGAATTAATAAGCAAGAGAAGAAATCTGTCGTCATTTTGGACAAGATTCTATTCCAGATACTACTTCAGTTGATTTATTAATTACTTCAATGAAACCATATTGTTTTATGTAAATTTTATAAAGAAGAAACACCAAGAACTTCAGGGCTAGAAACTGACAGTTTCCTTCTTGCATTCTTTATGAATAAACATTTTACTTCTCATGCTGGGAATGGCAGTTCTGTTATTGCACAGTAGTTTAAGGTCAAATAAAGCATCATTTGAAAATATAACACATCCAATCATAGAAAGTATATAAAGTACACTGACAGCACCTGCATTTCAGTTCAGATTGATATAACACACAGTTCTGAGCCGTACTCAAGTTTTTCTTATGATTAACTTTTACCTTCCGTCAGATTACTCAAAGAAATACATATTACTAGCTTACACGACCATGAGCAATGTTGCAGCCAGTATCTTGATTTTGTATTACTATCAAGTATTTTCAGACCAGTTCCACCTTCTGTCTTAATGTCAGAAAATAGGATTCGAGGACAAATATGCCAAACATAAACAAAAATATATGCCATGATTTAAAAGTCACACTACACACAACTGTTACTATTACAAACATCCCACACACTGGCAGTCTGCATTATGTTCTCTCTCTCTCTCTCTCTCTCTCTCTCTCTCTCTCTCTCACACACACACACACACACACACACACACACACACACACACACACACACACACACACACCTATTCAGTATGTTTTTTACTAGGTATTTTTCCTAAATGATTCGTTGGAGGAGAATTTCATTCCGCGATCCTCAACAGCACACTGTAACATCACACTTCTACACCTTGAATCATTTCATTTCTGTCTTTCCCTTCGTCCACATTTTAGACCCTCGCAACTGTGCTCTAAAGATCTTTTCAGTAATCTTTTTCTGGTCTCAATGTTTATATTTTTATATGTTAGTCATTGTTGCTTTTTATAGAAAGACCTGTAGCCTTGTGCAATTCTCAAATCTTTGCATCTTTCTTCTTTATCTGTTCCACTTTCGACGCACCAAAATTCAGCCTTATCATCTTGAGTTTCTTGTGTCTAAATTTAATATTTAATCTTCCAGAATGTCTGCCTATTGCACACACCATTACATTAGTTTTCTTTTTGTTTATGTGTCAACTGTAGCCACCAGCTAACACAGGTTAGCAGTAGACAACAAAATTACACGCCTTAACATAAACTTTGTGCTACATATATGTGCCATTATTAAAACCTTTCCTTTAGGACCAAAAGACCTATTCTGAAATTAAGATGAAATACAGAAATTAAGCTATATTTGCATGAGTCAACTTGTGTATAAAATCAACTACAAACATAACAGTAAAGGACAAACATTTAAGACACAAATTAAAATATAGGCCTCGATGTAAATTTAATACTATTATTACAAGTGAACTTGTTTTCAGAGTGTATCAGTCATGTCATATCTACTTGAAACAATTATAGAAAGGATAGACTGCTACTCACTGAAAGATGACATGTTGAATTGTAGACAGACAACGACAAGACTGTTACACGTTGCGAACTTCAGGCATGCCTTATTAGCCAGAGATAATGGTATAGCAGTCGTGTGTGAGATGTGTGCTGACTTGTGTGAATGTGTTTCTCTTTTCTGATGAAGGCTTAGGCCGAAAGCTTAATGTGTAACAGTCTTTTTGTTGTGCCTGTCTTGAAGGTGAACAATCTATCCTTTCCATAACTGTTGAAATTCTCACCTGGACTTTCCATTATTTTATGTCTGCTTGAAATATGCTAAACATATTAGCTACACCAGATGTGTGTCACAAGGCAAACTTCTCTCTTTTGTGACTGCGGCTTTCTCTCTTTGAGAATAGTGGCTCTTGCTTTTGAAAAAAGATATCCACAAGTCACTGAAGTTCTCAAGTTGAGTAAATCAATTCTCGCCCACTTGTATAATCTGTGGAAAATAGTCATGTCCTCGTACTTTTCTATAGACTCTAATTGAAAAAGCTCACTGGGTTTACTAGGTGCAAAAGTACCTCTGATTAATCATTGTTTTTCCTCCTCTACTGGCATTGGGCAGGCTCATGTGTATACCTAAAATCAAATTTCTTTTACAGTAACTTCTTCCTCAGTCACCAAAAGAACTCTGATTAGATGAAAGCCTTTTCAGCTTGCTAACTGCTCTGGCACTCAACTGAATGATGAAACTGCATTTTCTTGAATCTTACCACAATTCTACAATTTTGTTCTACAAAGTCCAACCACTTTTACACATCAACAACTGAATGGTTCTTTAGTGTTAAAATATTATCACGGTTTGTGCTCAAAATTTTCAGGTGTGCAATCAAACACTTTTCCATTGGAATTTTTTCAATACTGTTAGAGTCTTCTCTCCTGAGATGTCTATTGTAATACACTCCTAGCCTATGTGAAGATATTACTATAGAAGAGATGAGGAAATGGACAAAAAAGAGACAGGACACATGAGACTGCGAGAAGAGTCAGAGATTGAAAGACCT
Organism: Schistocerca piceifrons; assembly: GCF_021461385.2. Classification (NCBI taxonomy): domain Eukaryota; kingdom Metazoa; phylum Arthropoda; class Insecta; order Orthoptera; family Acrididae; genus Schistocerca; species Schistocerca piceifrons. Next base: position 390,176,555 of record NC_060139.1, on the reverse strand, counting down.
GTGTCAAAACAATGCTGCTTGCATAGACAACATTCCCTCTGAATTACTGATATCCTTGGGAGAACACAACAACAAAATTATCCCACCTGGCATGCAAGATATATGAGACACGTGAAATACCCCAAGACTTCAAGAATAATGTAATAATCACAATTTCAAAGAAGGCAGATGCTGATAGGTGTGAATAATACACACCATCAATTTAATAAGTCATGGTTCCAAAATGCTGACACAAATTAATGGAAACACTAGGGCACGATCAATTTAGCTTTAGGATATATGCAGAAACGTGTGTAATGCTGACTTTATAACTTATCTTAGAAGACAGATGGAAAGAAAAGGTGAACTTGCAACATAGCATTTGCAGATCGGAGAAACTTTTGAAAAGGTTGAGTGGAATAAACACAGTGAAATTCTGTGGGTAACAGGGCTCTGAGGTGTGATAATGACAATGTTCTGTCCAAGAAGACAAAAGACTTGGTAGACGAGTTAAACAGAATGTATAGGATTTTGCAAAGGATTTATAAGATAAACATAACAAAATGAAAACAGGGTTAATTTATATTAAGTCAGTGAATCTGATATAATTAGATTAGGAAATGGGATAATAAAAGTAGTATATTATTTTTATTGTTTGGATTGCAAAGCAAGTGATGACCGAAGTACAGAACATATAAAATGTAGACTGGCAAAAGCAATAAAACAGTTTCTGAAAAATATAAATTTGCTAACATCCAATATAAATTTAAAAGTTAGGAAGTCTTTTATAAAAGTATGTTTGGGGTGTAGCCTTGTACACAAGTGAAATGTGGGTGATAAACAGTTCAGAGAAGCTTTTGAAATGTGGTGCTACAGGAGAACACTGAAAATTAGATGGGTAGGTCAATGTAGTGAATCAAATTCAAAAGGGAGAAAGGAAGATCAGAATTTAACATCCTGCCAACATCAAGGTCATTAGAAATGGATAAGCTCGGACTGATGCAAGGATGGGGATGATGGTGGTGGTGGTGGTGGTGGTGGTGGTGGTGGTGGTTAAGACCATCACCCTGTACTCTGATATTTCTTACAACACTATGAAATTAAAAAATATTGATATTATAGGTGAAGATAGAAAAGTATCATTACTTACTCGAATCAGTAACATCACAATGTGCTGATTGTAAGTCCTCCCTGCCTCACTTTAGAGACAGGCTAATGTATATCTTTTTCTAATATATTTCTGTAGTGTTCAGTGGCAGCTCACGCAAAATTTTACCAATTCCCTACAATGGGGTGGCCTATAACCTTTTGACTTACTTGTAATTAAATCAAATATATTAATTTTACAAATATATAAACTGAATTGAGTAAATATATTTAAATTTTATAATTAATTGTGTAACATTGTGAGAAATAAAATAAAATGGAAAAAAAGATTATGGCAGGAGCAGAGATCCAACCTGAGCAAATAAATTACCAGTCAATGCTCTTAACCACACGTCTGTTGTGCCATTGTGAAAACTACTGCTCATAAATCCCTTATACACTATGCATAAGTCTTTTAGAGTGTGTTTTACCTTTTCCAACAGCACATTCAGGCAAAATAATCTAGGACTCTGAAAGGGCCATCAATCTGCTCCTACCAACACAGTTTATTTCATCTACCATTTCTGTCTACAGAATCAATGGCCTTTTGGAAATCAACAAACATATTTTGAATTCACTAATCTGTGGCAAAGGACTGACTTCAGATTAAATATTTGTTCAGAATATGATCTGCCCTTCCTAAAAGCACCTATCCAGTGTTATTTCTATTCTTTTTAGTATAATCTTGAAAAATATGTTATGGTTGCAAAGAAATTTGTCTGCAGTTGTTGACATTTTGGTGATTGCGTTTCTTATGTAGAGGACGTATCAAGGTCACCTTCACTCTCTTGGGAGTTTTTCCGTTTTCCATGTTTTCTCAAAGACTAATTTTAGTTCTTTTTTTATCTTTGGTACAGACCACTTGAAAAGTTCTGCTGTAGTAGAGTCTTCTCCACTAGCTTTATAAGGTTTTATCAACTTCAATTTCTTTGATAGTTGGAGGCAAATCATCATCTAGATTTTCACAAGTGTTTGAATATTCAAGCGTATAGATTGGTTCTGGAAATTAAGAATCTGACCAAAATAAATTGCAAGGTTTCAGAATTTTCAGTATTACGTAAGCCAAATCGGTGAGTCTTTTCCCACAACCCTCTATTGCTACATTTACATTTGAAGTAGATCTACCAGATTCTCTAAATTTCACTTTTCCCTCCAAAGATCAAGTTTAGTCTTTCATACTAAATTTCCTCATATAGTACTAGCTCTGTGTACCATCAATCAGTGTATTATAGCCGTCTGACTTACAAGGGCAGTAATCATAACTAAATTGAATGTATTAATATGATGAGGGGGTACCCAAACAATACCGAAAAAACACTGCCATGGTCGGAGCTTGCGTAGAATGCATTTCTGCCACTTGGCGTGTATAGTACAACACATTGGCAGTTCAGTGCCGCCTGTGTTGTCGACTTGTTCACATCTGCAGTGATTGTTTCTGCTAGCAGTGCTTTGTTCTTGTTTCATTGTTTTTTATACCAAGTTTAAATGAACAATGCGCAGCTGTGAAATTTTGTTTTCTATTTGGTCAAAATGTTGCTGAAACTATTTTATTGTTGAAAACAGCTTAACAAGATGACACTATAGGAAAAACTTAGGTGCCCAAGTGAATCTGCTTGATTTAAAAATGGCGACATGTTGATTTATGACAAACCTCGTTCTGGACATCCATCAACAGCCCAAATTGATGAAAATGTTGAAAAAATTCGAGAGTTTGTGCTCACATACTGTTGACAGACAACTGATCAACTGTCAGAGAATAGCGGGTTATCTTGGAGCAAAGTTCAGTGAATTTTAACAAAAGGTTTGGGATGAAAAAGGTTGCTACCAAATTTGTTTCTCAGGTTCTAACTGACAGTAAAAAGGAATGTCAAGTTGAAACATGTTGTCCATTGAAACAACAGCTTGCAACTGATCCAGATTTTCTGTCAAAGGTCATTACTGGTGATGAGTTGTGGTGCTATGGTTATGACTCATAAACAAAGCAGCAGTGGAAGACATCATTGTCACCCCATCCAAAAAAATGATGTCAAGTCAAATCAAACATCAAAACAATGCTGATTTGCTTTTTTGATGCCAAGGACGTAGTTCAATCAGAGTTGGTTTCCCACATCACACCGTCAATGAAACCTGTTATTTGGAAGTTGTATGAAGATTGTGCAGTCAAAAAAGACTATTTGTGGCAGACAGGAGACTCGTTCTTCTATCATGCCAATGCACCTGCACACACAGCCATCTCTGTTAGACAGTTTTTGGCTAAAAATGGCATGGTTCCACTGCCCCACACACCTTACTCACTTGGCCGGCCCTGTCCAACTTTTTCTTATTTCATGCATGAAAAGGGGTATGAAAGGACACTAATCTCACAACATTGAAGAACTCGAGAAAAAAAAAATGAGGGAGGAGCTGTAAATTTCCTCATACTCCATGTTTTGATCAACAGCATGTGGTCTGCTCCACACTGCACACGAATACTTGACTATTTTGTGTCACTATATTAGGTATTAGCTGTTTCATTAATACCATGTCACCCTCACAACATCCCCACAACGACCCCATTAAGTTTTATTTACATTCCCTCCGCAAACATGCCTTCGCCCTAGCCAGATTACGCTCCTATATTTTATTTACTCAGGCTTGTCTGACATTTGGCATTACCCCCAAAGGCCTCACACTTAAAAGTTCCCATCTCTGGCTGTAACCCTTCTTTCCATCAGTCCCTATACCAGTTCCAAACTGAACCATCCGTAGCCCTCACCCACCTAATCCTTCACTTACACATCAACTCAGCCAATGAACACACCCGTCAACTCCCATCCTTAATAAAAGTCCTCAATCTTTCCTCTCCCACATCCACACCGGCTGTTCAGAGCATCCTCCTACAGGCCAACCGCAAATTAGAACAGCATGCCACCCTCCACCTCAAAAAACTATCCAATCTCCTGGTTTCCCACCTCCGGAAAGGCAACTCACTCGCCCTCCACAACCTTTCCAGCAAACCTCAACCTCCTCTCATTACACACAGACCCAGTCTCTCCCATCTACTCAATCTCCCACTTCCAGCTCCACTCCCCCCAAAGCCTCAAACTTCTAATCAACACAATCTGGAACCACAACACCTTAATTCAGTAGTTAACCTTTCCTCCAAACCCACCAACAAGAAACAGTACCTCCATTATGACAGCTGCCACCCATTCCATATCAAACTGTCCCTTCCCTACAGCCTAGGTCTTCGTGACAAATGAATCTGCTCCAGTCCTGAATCCCTGAACCATTACACAAACAACCTGAAAACAGCTTTCGCATCCCACAACTACCCTCCCGACCTGGTACAGAAGCAAATAACCAGAGCCACTTCCTCATCCCCTCAAACCCAGAACCTCCCACAGAAGAACCCCGAAAGTGCCCCACTTGTGACAGGATACTTTCCGGGACTGGATCAGACTCTGAATGTGGCTCTCCACCAGGGATACGACTTCCTCAAATCCTGCCCTGAAATGAGATCCATCCTTCATGAAATCCTCCCCACTCCACCAATAGTGTCTTTCCGCCATCCACCTAACCTTCGTAACCTCTTGGTTCATACCTATGAAATCCCCAAACCACCTTCCCTACCCTCTGGCTCCTACCCTTGTAACTGCCCCCGGAGTAAAACCTGTCCCATGGACCCTCCCACCACCACCTACTCCAGTCCTGTAACCCGGAAGGTGTACACGATCAAAGGCAGAGCCACGTGTGAAAGCACCCACGTGATTACCAACTGACCTGCCTACACTGTGAAGCTTTCTATGTGGGAATGACCAGCAACAAACTGTCCATTCGCATGAACGGACACAGGCAGACAGTGTTTGTTGGTAATGAGGATCACTCTGTGGCTAAACATGCCTTGGTGCACGGCCAGCACATCTTGGCACAGTGTTACACCGTCTGGGTTATCAGGATACTTCCCACTAACACCAACCTATCAGAACTCCGGAGATGAGAACTTGCCCTTCAATATATCCTCTCTTCCCGTTACCCACCAGGACTCAAACTCCGCTAATTTCAAGTTGGCGCTGCTCATACCTCACCTGTCATTCAACAACATCTTTGCCTCTGTACTTCCACCTCGACTGACATCTCTGGCCAAACTCTTTGCCTTTACATATGTCTGCTTGTGTCTGTATATGTGCATAAAGTAGACGTTTACATGCACACATTTATATATACAGATATTTGATTATCACCACAGTTCATAAGTTAATTGCAGGAAATACATAATTAATAAGTTGGAGGCAGGGATGAGGGTAACACATTTGTTCGTCATGGTTCTTTATATTTATACAGTTATATATTGGTATCTTAAACTGCAGTGGTGTGACTACACCAATAATGTTGTGCAACATAACATTTTCCACAGCACTGAAACGACCAAGCTGGGCCTAGAAAAATCAGGAATTTACAAGGTTTTTTGGGACAACTGCCCAGCTTTTATCTTGGGTAGACCAGCAGAAGCTTCAATATAAGAAATGAAACACAAATGGACCCCTAACAGTCATACGACTGCAATTTAAGACACCAGTATTTTTTTTTTCATTTTATATTACCTGCAGTTAATTTATGAATTTTAATGATAATCAAATATCTGTATATATTAAATGTGTGTATATGTGTGTCTATATATACATATATGTCTACTTTACAATATGAAGTCAGTTGGCTATGAAGTATTTCATCAATAATTTCCACTGACAGTAAAAAAATCTAGTAAAAACAGTTTATCCTACTGTCTTTTAATAATGAGATTATGCTTAATGTGCAAACATTTTTTTGTTATTAACATGTTTCAATTTGCACATTCCACACATCATCTTTGCTCTGTTTACGCCCTTGGTCAGTATTTAATGAATGATATCCTAGCATCTTTGCTTAATTTAAACAAAAACATCAAGTGTATAACACAAGTGCGATGCTCAACACGCATTTTAAGAATAATATTATGAACTGTGCCACAGTAATTTATTTACAGTATGGGTGCTGTGGTGGAATTCACGAATACATACATCAAGTTTTAGAACATTTACCTAACGAAAAATATTAATCATATAAAGAAGGCCATGGTAACCCAAAACTGGTTATGGTACTAAAATAAAACATTTAAAAAGCATTATTTATGGCTGGTTGCGTCATTCACCAACTAACACTTCACAGAATTCCAAAGAAAAATATCAACCTGGTGCCGTGAGCAATGTAGTACTCATGGTGATGGAAGAGATGATGTGACATAAGAGGATGCACAGTCAAAAACAGACAGCTGTGTCCCATGTCTGAGTTGACTTATAGCACAGAGAGAGTGCTACAAAGCATTAATATTTTCATACCAGCATGCATTTGAGGAGAAATGGCATAATTGTAGTCTGAGTTAAGACTCAATTTCAAAGAGAACCTGCATAATTTTAGTGTGATTTCCAGCTTGCATTTGAAGAGAAATGGAAGAATTTTAGTCTAATTATTTAGTCCACAATTTATAGTAGCATTAGCAACTGTCAAGTTGTTTTTACATGAATGCTATTTGTACATAAGCCAAACTCCATGTTTCTAATATACCAATAAGGATAGCCCAATTCAGCTGAGGAACTGATAAATACATACAAACTCAAGAAGGTAATATAATTCCAGATACACTACAGAAACACAGGTGAACTTTAGACGAGGGAAAAAAACAGACATTCACCACTCAATTTGTTAGGTAGTAATTTTATACGCAGTTTCCTGTGCATGATCACTATGCAAAATCACTGCTACCATTTTTTCAATTCATGGCATTTTTTTAGATCGTGCAGTTTTCCAATGTATGGCAAGTATAGAGGACAATGTTATCATATCCAAGAATAAAATTTCTATTAATCAGTATCTGTTCTAAATCTCATTTGGTAACAAAAACATCAAATTTAACAAGTGACAGGCATACTTACAGTTGTATGTAACATTCGCAGAATTGAGGAAAACTTGGCACGGACATTCTGGTCACAGCCTTCCATAGTTCGCTCAAACTCTGGCCTCAGGGTCAGTAGATGCTTCAAGATAGGGAAAACAACCAGGACTGCTGCGAAATCATGTCGGCTGATGCAACGTTTTGCTCTTGCTGCTATGCTCTGAAATTAAATAGTGATTGAGTGACATATAAATAAGAAATTATTTATGTAAATTATAATCTTTATCATTGGAAATAAGAGAAGCAATATAATGTCATTTAATTTCTCGAGAGCAATTACAGCCTTATAGTGGTTTTAAGAAACATGCTTGCATTCTTCCACCAACAGCAATATCATGACACAATACAGTTTTCTTCTGTAGTCATAAAGTAACAAGAAATGATATAATTACATTACCCAAAGGCGTCTTTGTACATGAGGACCAAACCTGCTACATTCTACAACCTCCTTAGTGGTCTTTGAGAGATGTAAGCTATATGCTGGACCTAGGTTTCAGCTCTTTTTTCCTTTCTATAGCCAGTCATATTTCTATAAAGTTTTTATGAACTATTATGCCCCAGTCAGTGCCATAAAAACTGTAAATACAGAAGTGTCAAATTCTTTGCCTATCCTTGCTGACAACAGAATTTTAATTTTGCATCTAAATGTACAGTCAATCATAAACAAATGGTCAACTGTGAAACATACCCTATTCAGCAACCTAAACACATTAAGAGGATCAGACTGTTATATCCAGCCAACATCACACAGCGAAGAGAAAAATTCTCAGAACTTGAGTGGGATAGAGTATATAACTGTGATAGCAATGGCAATGCTTTTAACATATTTATTAACATACTAATAAGCTTAGTTCAAAGCTGCTGCCCACAAGTAACTGTAAAGGTGAAAACACAAGGTGTATCAAACAAGAAAAAGTGGAACAATTGGTTCACTCCTAACCTGCATGGCCAGAGAAAAACTCTTATTGCCCTACATAAATGGCTAAAACTGGTAATCTAGACTGGAAACAGAGGTACAAAGAATCCAGGAAGAGGTACAGAATGGAAATACAGACAGAAAAGCAAAGAGCCAATAGAAAATTCCAAGCAACAAATACAAAATAGCTTGGAAGGTAATCAACACAATAGCAGGAAAACATAAAAACATACAAGAATTTCCAATATTGCCAGATAAATTGAAAGAATTCTTTATAAACAGCACTAAGTATGAAGCTGCTCCTACCTCTGCACCAAATGATGCAACATCTGGAAGCTTTTTCCATAACATACCTGACAATAACGTATCCTTTAAATGGAAGCAGGTTACCTGCCAAATTGTACACAAAGTGGTCACAAACCTACAACCATCTTACAGTGAAGATCTGTATGGTATCTCAAACAACATCCTGAAACAAATAATTGACATAATTGTTGCCCCTCTTACCTTTCTGATCAGTAATACCTTTAAAACTGGAAAATTTCCTGAGGTCCTGAAGGCTACTATTGTTGTCCCTATTTATAAAAAAGGGGAAAAAAACCTGAAAGTTATCACCCAATATCTCTCATACCTATAATATCCAAGGTAATAGAATGTTGTATTAATTCAACTTTGCAACTATTTTGATGATCATAATCTTATCTCCTCGTCACTCTTTGGATTTAGGCCAGGTTTTCCTACAGTAAATGCAGTAGCAACTCTTGTAACAGACGTTCTTAATGGCTTTGAGAACAATTCCTACACATGTGCCTTACTACTAGATCAATTCCTACACATGTGCCTTACTACTAGATCTGAGCAAAGCATTTGATACTGTGTCACATGAAATACTCATAAATAAGTTGGAGTGCTATGGTATCAAGAATAATGAACTGACACTAATTGGATCATATTTGACTAACAGAACTCAAGTGGTCATCGTAAATAACTGTCAATCAAATGCCCTGCCAGTAGTTAAAGGTGTGCCACAAGCCTCAGTGCTTGGGCCATTCCTTTTCTTAATTACATGAATGACTTGCCTACTTTATTGCCTGACAAGCCAATAATATATGCTGATGACACTACCCTGATTACTATGGGCCATAAATTGGAGAAGGAGAAACAAAAAACAAAAGCTAGTCTTGAAAAGGCTGCCATATGGCTCCACAGTAACATGCTAATCCTAAACAGTAGCAAAACTGAGACTATGTTTTTCTACCTGCACAAGCTTAACGAAAACGTAAATGAATCAGACTCAGTAAGGCTTCTTGGAATCCACCTAGATCCTAAAATGACTTGGAACTGCCATACCGAACAGTTATGTACCAAACTATCAAGAGTAGTCTTCTTGTTAAAGAAATTAAAAACATTAGTTAGCAAACAACTTTTAACTTCTTACTTTGCCTTCTTTCAGGGTCACCTCCAGTATGCAATAAAACTATGGGGCAACTCTCATGGTGCTCAGACAGTGTGCATGTGGAGCATTTTAAAGACCTCAGCATCTTGACTGTACCTTCCCTTTACATTACAACATGTCTTCTCTTTACAAAAAATCAAATACATACACTACCTTGCAAAACAGACATCCATTCGCATGAAACTAGATACAGAAATAATGTAGATGTAGATTTTGTAAGACTGTGTAAGGCCCAAAGTAGCTTCAAACAAATAGGGATGAAATTATATAACAAGCTACCACCACCAGTGAGAGACTTACCATGTGATACCTTCCGTAAGCACATTCACAAATTGTTAATTGATAAGTGTGTGTATAGTATTAAGGAATTTGAATGTATATAGTATAGTATAGTACAGTATTGAGGAATTTGAATGTATACAGTAAAGCTACACATGTAAACTATCAAATGTGATCAACTTTTAAAGTATGTAATTGTCTATTCCAACTTATGTTGGCTAATGACAAATAAATAAATAGGCTCTTAGAAGAGCCATCCATTAACACAGATACACAGCTGCCACTTTACAGTATGTCTAAGGAGGGCCAATACCAAAACACCTCTGTTAGGACCTTGCCCTGTACATCACTGCAAAATCCTCACATTGGTCACATTGTTAACTGAAGAGTCTGAAAATGACTGTATTGACCGAAAGGAGTAAATGTTACACATCTTTCTGATCAGCTACACATGATGGTGTTGCCTTTTCTCACTTTTGTTTATTACAAAGGGTATGCCATATGTAAGTTTTCAGTTTTTTAAAAGAAATATAAAGAAACATTTATTTACAATAAATTGCACATAGTTTTGAAGCTTGAACATTCTTCTGTTTTTCCATGTAATTGCCATTTCAATCAAATGCCATTTTTGTAAATGCTGTGGCAGTTTTTGTATGCTCACGTCATACCAGCCCACCATCACGCTATTGAAGAAGCATTAGACCTCATCTTTCACCCCATTATTGCTGAAGTGCTTACCAGCCAAGTGTTCTTTCGACTTGGGAAACAATTGCTACTCGCTGGGCGCTAAGTCAGACTACAGGGTGGCAGGGTACTGATGTACTATCCAACCTGTTGCAGAAGATCCATTGTTTGATGTGCAATGTGGGGACAAGCATTGTCGTGGAGATAGTTTATGTCCTTGCTCAACAATCGTCTTCTTCAGTTCTGAATTGCCTGTACGAGTTTTTTTGAAGTCTGAAAATACCTGTCAGCATTTATTGTTGTTCCAAGAACCATGAAGTTGACCAACAATATCCCCTTTCAATCCCAAAACACAGTCGTCATGATTTTACTGGCAGACTGTGTTCTTTATTTTCCTGGCTTGGGTGAATCAGAAGGCTGCCACTCATGATTGTTGTCTGGTTTCAGGTGTGAAGTGGAGATCCCACGTTTCCTCACCCATGACTATTGAATCGAAAATGCTGTGCTTTTCATCTGAATAACATTGAAGGAATTGGTGGGAAGTTTCAACGCACAGCCATTTGTAATCTTCTGTCAGCATTCTCGGGCTCTATCCTGCGCACACCTTCCAAAAGTTCAACTCTCCAGTCAAAGTCCAGTGAATGCTGCTTTGAGAACCCTCACGAACAACATTGCTGAGCTCATCAAAGTCGTCCACCAATCTTGAAGCACGATTTATTTCAACCTCTGCAATTGTCTCTTTGGGAACTGACGATCTCCTGTTTCTTTCCTTGTCAAATTTCAGTACGACCACCTACAAACTCTCTACACCACTTGCAGACATTTCTGACATTAATACAGACTCTTAACACACTTCCTTCAACTGTTGATGAATGATGATTAGATTAACACCTTTCGCACCCAAAAACCAAATAACTGCACGAACTTCGCTGTAGTAGCTAATGGGAGCTCCATTACAACTGGTTGCCCAGCCAAGACTGAAAGCCCCAGTGGACGTGAGGTGGATTCTGTAGAGAGCAGAGGGAACAAGGCAAAAAATAGTGTTGCCAACAAACATGCAAACAGTTCCCTCATAGGCCCAGTGCTTTGGAGTCATTTCTTTTGGGATTACCCTCATACAAGCTGATTTGGATGTCATGAACTGCCTCCGCATTCTACTTGTGATTTCAAAGAAAATTAACTGCAGGACTCATTGCAGCAACACAATAAAATCCAGAAAGTAAAATTATAGGAACATTTTCAGATTACTTTAAATACATACTTCCTGCAGATTAAGTCCCAGCGAGAGCTTCCAGCTTAAGGTTCATTTATCTGAATATGCTCTATACTGACTCTTGTATTGCCTTGTGATTTTAATTTTTTTCACTTGTAGCATTTGCACTTTGCTGATTTGTAAAGTACTTCACATTACCTTAATTAAAAACACATTTATAATTTATTACAGATAAAATTCCACAGAATTTTCTTTTTGAACTGTCAAAGTGGCTATAGTTGTCATTTTGTTTGAGGCAAATATTTCTGGATGGAAGCCTCAGTAGGATTGCTTGTTGAATTTATAGTGCTGTACTCTGTAAGTAATTTATCTTTCATTGGATCTCATCTTATGCTGATCTTTTCATTTCCGCTTCTTTATCCACCTTTCTCAATTATCTGTTTCAAATATCCTAATATTTCTGTGCTTCTCCTTCCTTAAAATCACATTAATCTGGCCTCCCTCCTGGTTAAGTTTTCACCACAGCACAGATATTGTGAAAGTAAAGAAAATAAGAAACTTTCTGTTGGAGTAAAACTCCTGGTTTCATAACTATGAATAGGTTGCTGCAGTGTGAAAGAATCCTTTCAAACCTGTGGGAGGCACTGGTAGAAATAAAACTGTGAAGATGCATAATTTGTAATGCTGGATGCATCAGTTGATAAATAGATATTTTCCAGGAAGTTTCGTCTCTGTAGTATTCTGTAACATGAATATAAGATTCTGAGTTTCTTTTAGAATGCAATACTTATTTCTCTCCTATCAGTTTCTAAGTTTCATTTATTTTGCACTGGAGCAGATTACATTTGAATCGGTTTAAAAATTTCAGAATTTATCTGAATATGTTGTGCTATTGAAGACCTCATATTACAGAATAAGCTGTCACACAAATGAAGAGAAACACATTTAGTTATTGGGGAAACATCTATGTGTCTTTGGATTAATGGACAGGGGTGAAGAGGGGGGTGGGGGTGGGAGGTTTATCATTTTTGGAAGTGCACTTGACAGGAGAAATATGAACAAAAATTTGTTAATGTATATTTCTCTTTTCCCATTCTTACAATCCTTACAGATTTACGTTGTTTAGTGTTATTTTCATTTTGGAAAATTACTATATAATTTTTTCCCACCATAATTTCTGATTTTAATAGGAAGTAAAAAGCAACTGTTTATTTTAACTAGAACTCTAAAGAAATTATTCAGGTAGTGAATAGGGACAGCAGCCTTTTCAGTAGTTGCAGGGGCAACAGTCTGGATGATTGACTAATCTGGCCTTGTAACCCTAACCAGAACGGCCTTGCTGTGCTGGTACTGCGAACGGCTGAAAGCAAGGGGAAACTACAGCCGTAACTTTTCCCCAGGGCATGCAGCTTTACTGTATGGTTAAATGATGATGGCGTTCTCTTGGGTAAAATATTCCGGAGGTAAAATAGTCTCCCATTTGGATCTCCGGGTGGGGACTACTCAGGACGACGTCGTTATCAGGAAAAAGAAAACTGGCCTTCTATGGAATGGAGCGTAGAATGTCAGAACCCTTAAGCGGGCAAGTGAATTAGAAAATTTAAAAAGGGAAATGGATAGGTTAAAGTTAGATATAGTGGGAATTAGAGAAGTTCGGTGGCAGGAGGAACAAGACTTTTGGTCAGGTGAATACAGGGTTATAAATACAAAATCAAATAGGGGAAATGCAGGAGTAGGTTTAATAATGAATAAAAAAATAGGAGTGCGGGTAAGATACTACAAACAGCATAGTGAACGCATTATTGTGGCCAAGATAGACACGAAGCCCATGCCTACTACAATAGTACAAGTTTATATGCCAACTAGCTCTGCAGATGATGAAGAAATTGATGAAATGTATGATGAGATAAAAGAAATTATTCAGGTAGTGAAGGGAGATGAAAATTTAATAGTCATGGGTGATTGGAATTCGAGAGTAGGAAAAGGGAGAGAAGGAAACATAGTAGGTGAATATGGATTGGGGGAAAGAAATGAAAGAGGAAGCCGTCTGGTAGAATTTTGCACAGAGCATAACTTAATCATAGCTAACACTTGGTTCAAGAATCATAACAGAAGGTTGTACACATGGAAGAATCCTGGAAATACTAGAAGGTATCAGATAGATTATATAATGGTAAGACAGAGATTTAGGAACCAGGTATTAAATTGTAAGACATTTCCAGAGGCAGATGTGGACTCTGACCACAATCTATTGGTTATGAGCTGTAGATTAAAACTGAAGAAACTGCAAAAAGGTGAGAATTTAAGGAGATGGGATCTGGACAAACTGATAAAACCAGAGGTTGCACAGAGTTTCAGGGAAAGCATAAGGGAACAATTGTCTCAAATGGGGCAAAGAAATACAGTAGAAGAAGAATGGTTAGCTCTGAGGGATGAAGTAGTGAAGGCAGCAGAGGATCAGGTAGGTAAAAAGACGATGGCTAGTAGAAATCCTTGGGTAACAGAAGAAATATTGAATTTAATTGATGAAAGGAAAAAATATAAAAATGCAGTAAATGAAGCAGGCAAAAAGGAATACAAACGTCTCAAAAATGAGATTGACAGGAAGTGCAAAATGGCTAAGCAGGGATGGCTAGAGGACAAATGTAAGGATGTAGAGGCTTATCTCACTAGGGGTAAGATAGATACTGCCTACAGGAAAATTAAAGAGACCTTTGGAGAAAAGAGAACCACTTGTATGAATATCAAGAGCTCAGATGGAAACCCAGTTCTAAGCAAAGAAGGGAAAGCAGAAAGGTGGAAGGAGTATATAGAGGGTCTATACAAGGGCGATGTACTTGAGGACAATATTATGGAAATGGAAGAGGATGTAGATGAAGACGAAATGGGAGAGACAATACTGTGTGAAGAGTTTGACAAAGCACTGAAAAACCTAAGTTGAAACAAGGCCTCATGAGTAGACAACTGTCCATTAGAACTACTGACAGCCTTGGGAGAGCCAGTCCTGACAAAACTCTACCATCTGGTGAGCAAGATGTATGAGACAGGCGAAATACCCTCAGACTTCAAGAAAAATATAATAATTCAAATCCCAAAGAAATCAGGTGTTGACAGATGTGAAAAGTACCAAACAATCAGTTTAATAAGCCACAGCTGCAAAATACTAATGCAAATTCTTTACAGACGAATGGAAAAACTAATAGAAGCCAACCTTGGGGAAGATCAGTTTGGATTCCATAGAAATATTGGAACACGTGAGGCAATATTGACCTTACGACTTATCTTAGAAGAAAGGTTAAGGAAAGGCAAACCTACATTTCTAGCATTTGTAGACTTAGAGAAAGCGTTTGACAATGTTGACTGGAATACTCTCTTTCAAATTCTAAACATGGCAGGGGTAAAATACAGGGAGTGAAAGACTATTTACAATATGTACAGAAACCAGATGGCAGTTATAAGAGTCGAGGGACATGAAAGGGAAGCAGTGGTTGGGAAGGGAGTGAGACAGGGTTGTAGCCTCTCTCCGATGTTATTCAATCTGTATATTGAGCAAGCAGTAAAGGAAACAAAAGAAAAATTTGGAGTAGGTATTAAAATCCATGGAGAAGAAATAAAAACTTTGAGGTTCGCCGATGACATTGTAATTCTGTCAGAGACAGCAAAGGACTTGGAAGAGCAGTTGAACGGAATGGATAGTGTCTTGAAAGGAGGATTTAAGATGAACATCAACAAAAGCAAAACGAGGATAATGGAATGTAGTCGAATTAAGTCGGGTGATGCTGAGGGTATTAGATTAGGAAGTGAGACACTTAAAGTAGTAAAGGAGTTTTGCTATTTGGGGAGCAAAATAACTGATGATGGTCGAAGTAGAGAGGATATAAAATGTAGACTGGCAATGGCAAGGAAAGCGTTTCTGAAGAAGAGAAATTTGTTAACATCGAGTATAGATTTAAGTGTCAGGAAGTCGTTTCTCAAAGTATTTGTATGGAGTGTAGCCATGTATGGAAGTGAAACATGGACGATAAATAGTTTTCGAAATGTGGTGCTACAGAAGAATGCTGAAGATTAGATGGGTAGATCACATAACTAATGAGGAGGTATTGAATAGAATTGGGGAAAAGAGGAATTTGTGGCACAACTTGACTAGAAGAAGGGATCGATTGGTAGGACCTGTTCTGAGGCATCAAGGGATCACCAATTTAGTATTGGAGGGCAGTGTGGAGGGTAAAAATCATAGAGGGAGACCAAGAGATGAATATACGAAGCAGATTCAGAAGGATGTAGGTTGCAGTAAGTACTGGGAGATGAAGGAGCTTGCACAGGATAGAGTAGCATGGAGAGCTGCATCAAACCAGTCTCAGGACTGAAGACCACAACAACTACAACAACAACTCTAAAGATGTTGCCCAGGAGACACCTGAATAATAAAATTTTCCCATTTGCACTAACATTTATTTTTCTTGCCTACTAGACTTTTGTGTGCTTAAAATACATAAATGTGTTAGTCATATTCTGACTGATAGTGAATGAAAAAAAATGACTATCACACATGCACGTTCAAGGATGAAACAGACATGCACGTTCAAGGGACATGAACGTTCAAAGAAGAAACAGAAACAGATTAAAATATAGGGTGTTACACATATGACACAAGTCTCATCTCCAGTGCTATGCTACATGTAATACCAAAGAGACAGGCTCTAATTACCACATATTCTCCAGTTTGTTCTTCGGACAGTCACAAGGGCATTTTGATTTTAGTTTAACTAGAGTTGTTCCAAGCAGCTTAGGAAAGAAATCTGAGAAAATCATACTGCTTAACACTTAAGACTGGTACGTCAGTAGCATCTCTTACAGAGCCGTACGTAAACTCAAACTAAAACCTTCCACAGTAATTGTACTGCAACAAATGATATTGTTGCACAACATCAGTACTCAAACTGGCTATCACAATCTATGCATGGTGGATTGGTTGATTCTGAAATGCTGTTTTTTCCTGGTGAAGCACAGACGCATTTAACAGGATACTCAAACTCCCAGAAAAATTAATGCTAGAGTTCTAAAAATTCCCATCAATTAAGAACCCATGTATTATTTCAAAATAGGCCTGTGATGTGCAATTAGTACAATGCAAATTACTGGACCAATAATGTCCCATCACATCATAATTTCTGAAAGGTATATGAACAAGAGACTGCAAGCTGTTTTTCAGAGAACTAACAACTAACAAAAAGATTTACGGCTATAACATCTAGGAGCACACAATGTCACTGCATCTATATGACAGTACTAACTGCAGTGTGCAACACTGTCTGGGATCTTTAATATCTGCTACACAAAGTGATTGGCCCTCTGCCTTGTTGATACTCATAGCAAATGCAAGCTGCATGGGAAACTGCAATCACTTCACATCAAAGGGCATATTGAAATGACTGGGTATCAACGGAATGGGAGGAATGGATATGTCTTTGCCTGCAGCATACCATGTGATGGTGGTGGTCTCTATTACATCAGACAATGGGTTCTTCACAGCCAGTCTTGTTCCGTTGCAAATGTAACAATGGCATTTAATCAATAAATAAGAATTTGCAATTATATTTCTGTCAAATTCTCAGGCTTTTGCTTGTCCCAAGATCTAGTGACGCCTGATTGTACCATCTCCATAACAGGTATTGCCAACGTAATTTATTCTCACGATAGGAATTACAGATACTTTACCACAATATATTTTGTTTGTTAGACATTTAATTTTCATTAATTTTCTTCATTGTTTCATTTGAACACAGAAATTTGAAGTAAATCAGCCAAGAACTTTGAAGAAAATCGGTCAAAGTACTTTTCCAGATGTTTAATAACAAAATTTCTCCTTTTTTTTTTGGTAACAACCTTTCTCCTTTACATAATGTTATGCTGAGGTGATCTTCATCTTGTCTTAAAGGAAAAAAGTACAAAATTTTATCAAGATCAGAATACAACTGTAGATTTTTATAGATTACAGACAGACATTCTTCTGACAGAAACTACTAATAATGCTACTGCTGCACCAGTCGTTAAATGGCACAATGATTTTCTTGCGTTTCTTTCCAGTGATGGTCATAACTCATCTAATTCATCTAAAACGATTACACCGCATGTCACTGTCTGAACCATTTGTGACAACTGGAGTCGGCCTTCTAGGTAGTTGTTCCTGCATAGCGCCAAACTTAGCTTTGCCCTGTATTTGTTAGTGAAGGGTCAATATATTATAAGGCAGATTTAATCTTAAGCTTATACAATATTCCATCTCATCTCTAAGTATACAAGAAGCTATGCAGAATTTGCATTGCTATTCTCTTATCTAAAATCAAACTGTACCTTACAGCATGCTCGTACTCAGAAAGGCAAAAACCTATATTTTCATGTTGAGTTCTGAGAATTGTGTACCTACATTTTCATATGAAAAACTCTCCCATTGGTGAAGATTATGTTGAGGAGTATCTGAAGTCCTGGCTCCTGACAGGATACAAATTGATGACTTCCTGAGACTCAAAATATATTTATTCATCCAGTTACACACTGTATTCAAAAAATTCCACAGTGAAGAAAGCTTCCATAGACTGAGAATGAGTTAAATAATAGATGGACATAAGTAAGCATTGTAAATTACTTCTGTTATCTATAGTAACAACCAATTATGACTGGTGCAAGAAGATGTCTTATAGAGTAAAACTACCTTTTCACATACTCATGGACAACACTCTCTTAGACATTTCATTGTTCGTGGAAATGTCACAAAGTTTATAGTTATTTATGAACAAGTCATGCATGTAGGTTCAACATTAAACAGATATCTAATCTTAACTCACTCTAACTCTAAAGTTTACTGAAATATTCACATCACACACTTCTCTATAAAATACAGCTTCCATACACCAGTTGTTCTTGTATTACTTGTAGTACAAAAGAGAGAGAGAGAGAGAGAGAGAGAGAGAGAGAGAGAGAGAGAGAGAGAGAGAGAGAGAGAGTGTGTGTGTGTGTGTGTGTGTGTGTGTGTGTGTGTGTGTGTACACACATTCAGAGAATGTACCGATTACTGATGGATAATTTCATTGAGAAGCATGTTGAAATCACAAGAAGTAGTAGGATTCATTCCCAGTGTCTAAAAATGATAAATTTTTCTTCAATTTCATTTTAAACAATGCAATAAAAACTATTTGATCCCCTCTGGTGTACGCGAGAATAGACTTACTTCACCATCCTGTACAACCATATCCATGGCTTCCCGTATAACAATTTCAAACACTTGGTGTTGATGCTGCAGAGGTACAATACCAGCCATAAGAGCTCTCTCACCTTGCATTAGCCTCTGTAATGCAACTACACACACTAGATAATTTTCCATTTCTTGTTCATCCACAACATCTTCGCGTGATTCTGAAACAAGCATTTTATAATTACCACTTCAGTTACAATGTGTTACACACAGGGCCTTAAAGTAGAAACTGGCTAAATAATAAGTTTACTCCTAACTTGACAACTTTTATAACAGTACATATTGATCAGAGATTGACACACAAAGCACAGAGAGGTATATCATCATACTGAGTTGCAGAAGTAGTCTTTTGTCTGTGCCTGGTATTCATTTAGTTTTATAAACCTATGGTTCATTTATTCTCCATTCCTGCTAAGTTAAGCATGCCTATAGCATAGAAGAGCATAATAACAGACCAACAGTAACATACTGGCTCAGTTTATGGAGTTAAATATATCTAAATTCATAATTTATTATGGTATTTATTTGAATATTGTACAGCATCTCAAGGAAGTTTTTCAAGGAAACTAAAGATGCACATGATCCGAGTCACAAAATGGACTTTATACTGGAGAACAGCAACAAACTTTCAGCTGTTCTGAAAGCAGGGCAGAGAACTGCTAATGCTAGAGATATGACTATGCCTCTCTACCTCTGTGCCGCCTCCCCCCCCCCCCCCCCCCCTTGAGTTAGCAAGTATATTGGTAACTTACAAGGACACAGTAAGGCTAGCCAGTACTTGGTTAAAGGAGGTGAAATTCTGAAATGGCAAGTACTGCCAACAGAAACAATTAGAAGCACAAAAAATTATACCTAGCCTTTGGAACTTTTATGTTCCTTCCTTAGAGAGGGCAGAGGGACATATTGGGAAGGAGAGGCACATCACTCAGACCTCAAGCTGTGAGTTACCCACTTCTTGTTTATGAGTTAAGCGATCAGACATTGCTTAATCATCATCTTGCATATACTAACAAGCTGTTCCTACATACACACACTGAGTTCATACCTTGCATGTTCTATCTCCTGTCTTACTATAGCAGGACTTGTCTTCCTTAAAATTCTATCTACTGCAGCAGTTTAAATGAGGTGCTTGACTAAAACAAAGTAATGCTTTACCTCCTTGTCCTGTATCAATGCTAAAAAAACACAGAAGATGTGTTGGACTTTTCTGAAGTTGCTTACTGCACTTATGTCCTAACCATGGCAGAAAGTTGTATGACCTCCGAGTTTTTCATGTGGCATGCCTGAATAAAATTTTCTCATTATTTCAACTTGGTCTTCCCTTAATCGGGAAGGTAGGTTAGAAAACTTAAAAAGGGTAATGGATAGGTTGGAGTTAGATACAGAGAGGATTAATGAAATACAGTGGCAGGATGAACAGGATTTCTGGAGAGGTGAGTACACGGTTGTAAATACACAACCAAATAGGGGTAACGCAGGACTAAGTCTCCTAATGAATGAGAATAAAGGAATTTGTGTAACTTACAATGAATAGCATAGGGAATGCATTATTAGCCAGGTGGGCATGAAGCCAACACTCAACACAGTAGTACAAATTTATATGCCAACTAGATCCATAGATGAAGAGATTGGAAGAATATATGATGAGATAAAAGAAATTATTCAGATAGTTACCAGGCGAGTAAAACTCAGTTTTGACTGGGAACTGGAATTCAGTAGCAGAAAGAGGAAGAGGAGGTAAAATACTAGATAAATATGGACTGGGACTGAGGAATGAAAGAGGATACCATCTGGTAGAATTTTCCACAGATAATAATTTAATCATCAGCAACACCTGGTTTAAGAATCATGGAAAAGGGTTGTATACATGGAAGAGACATGGAGATACGAGGTGGTTTCAGATTATGGTAAGACAGATATATTGAACCAGATTTTAAACTGTAAGATTCATCAAGGGGCAGATGTGGACTCTGACTACAATTTATTGGTTTTGAACTGTAGGTTAAAACTGAAGAAGTTGCAATTAAGGATATGGGACCTGGATACACTGGAAGAATCAGAAGCTGTTGAGAGTTTCAGTGGGAGCATTAGGCAACAACTGACAAACAGGAGAGAGGAATACAGCAGCAGACAAATGGGTAGCTTTGAGATATGAAACAATGAAGGCAGTAGACGTTCAAATAGGAAAAATGAAAATGCCTAGTAGAAATCCTTGGTATCACACAAAATATTGAATTTAATTAATAAAAGGGGAAAACATAAAAACACATCAAATGAAGCAGGTGAAATGGAATACAGACACATCTAAAAATCGGATTGGCAGGAAGTGTGCAAAACTGCTAAGCAGGCATGGATAGAGGACAAATGTAAGCATAAAAAAGGATATATAACTAAGGAAAAGATAGTGACTGCCTTTAGAAAAGTTAAAGAGACATTTGGAGGAAAGAAAAGCAACTTAACAATAAAGATCTCAAATGGAAAGCGGGTACTACGCAAAGAATGGAAAGCTGAAAGACAGAGGGGCTATACAAAGGAAACAAACCTGAAGGCAATATTATATACAGACATAAGAATGTAGATGTAGATGAAGATGACTGTGAAAGAGCACTAAAAGACCTAAGATGAGACAAGGCCTACAGAGTAGATGACATTCCCTCAGAACTACTGATATCCTTGGGAGAGAAAACCATAACAGAACTACTTCACCGGGTGTGCAAGGTGTATCATCAGACTTTAAGAAGAATGTAATTATTATAATTCCAAATAAAGCACCCTGACCAAGCTATAAGTTCAACTAGTCATGACTGTAAAATACTAACATGAATAGTTTACAGAAGAAGGGGAAGACTGGTAGAAGCTGAGGGGGAGGAAGTGTAGGGGATAAAAATTGTAGAGGGAGGCTAAGAGATGAATACAGTAAGTAAGCTCAAAAGGATGTAAGTGGCAGTAGTTATTTGGAGATGATGAGGCTTGCACAGGATAGAGCAGCGGGGAGAGCTGCACCAAACTGGTCTTCAGACTGAAGATGACAACAAGAACGCTACCCACATTCTGTGTGGGCACCTGTGGCTGGAGTATTGCTAGCTGATCATGTGAATTTCCATAGTGGGCAAATATAAAGCCAACCAGAGGTAGTCTCTTCCTCAATTGCTGTTATCCGACTCGCCTCTGCCGGCAGACTAAAACTGCCCCAACTGTTTGCCAGGATCAAATGAGGGCTGATCAACAAATACTGTGACTAATTTTCTCACGTAGCTTCCACGATGGTTTCCTATCTGTACCATGAGTATTTGAAAAGAGTGGGCTTTTCTGTATTATGTCCATTGGTGGCAGCACTCTCGTATAGGTAGGTTGGTAGTAATGCTCTCTTTTGTAGCGTTCTTTGCATTACACATGCCAAAAAATGGAGGTGGCGAGAGAGGAGCAGTATGGTGCAATAAAATTCTGTGTTCATTTAAACTATATAGCCACTGAAACTTACGAAAAGCTGGAACAAGTGTACAGTGAAGATGCACTAACTCACACAACAGTATTAGGTGGTTAAAGGACTTCAAAGAATTGTCAATTGCCTGTTAATGGTGACCAAAGTGAACATCAACACAACTGCTGTGATTGTCCATGAGGATCAGTGGATAATGTTATGTAACCTCAGTGAAGTGTTGAATTCCTTAGAGAATTCCATATGACTATGTCTTTACAATTGTGCATGTTCATGTGCCGGTGCCAAAGTCATTGACTCCTGAACAAAAGTCTGTGCATTTGGAGGCAAGCCATGAGGTGCTGCATCTCTTTGCTGATGGAGGGGATATGTTTTAGGACTTGATTATCATGGTGACGGCTGCATCTTTGTGATCCTGAGCAAAAATGAGCCAGCATAATGTGGAAATTACTAGGTTCCCCAACACCAAGAGAGATGAAAGTTCTTCCATCTGCAGGAAAAGTGGCAATGATCACTGTTTTTAACTGTCTTGGAATGATTTACAAGTGTACAGTTCTCCCTCAATTGCTGTTACACAGCATATTATAGGTCAGCATTGGCTAAACTGAGGAAGCACATTTCAAAGAAATGACAAGAATCTTCTCGGATTGGGTGGCGATTTCATCACGGTAATGCGCGGCCTCACGTCACAAATCACGTCGTTCAGTTTCCGGCTCAATTCAACATTACATGTGTACCACTTCCAGCTTGTAGTTCCGATCTTGCAGCCTGTTATTTTTATTGTTGTCATCACTAAAGACAAAGCTTTGGGGCATTCAATTTGAGAACTCTGAAGTTGTGCTCAAGAAAAGTCAGGCGATTCTCAAGGACTTGACAAAGAATGACCTGCACCACATATTCAAGGACTGGCAGAGATGCTATAAAAAGTCCATTCATGTAGGAGGCGAGTACTTCGAAAAAATCATGTAAACATTGAAATGGATTAATAAACATCTGTGAAACAATTTCCATCTCTGTTATCAGACTTTGTATAAATCTTTGTGCCCAGTGCTTTGACTTAGGAATGTGTAGTTTCCAACTTAACCAGGCTTAATGAAACTTTCTTTAATATCAAACTTGCTACGTGTGTGCACAGCAACTTGGTAGGGCTTGGACTTTATTGGGAACTATTCCATATCTGTTTCAATATGCTTTACATAAAGTTCCGCCAGTAATAACTATTACTGTTTGGTTTCGTGGACTGAACTTTAATTTGTAGTTACACAAGTTTATTTGTGCTGAAAAAATTTTGTTGGCCCTAAAATAAGATTGATTGGTTGGTTGGTTGGTTGGTTGGTTGGTTTGTTTGAAAGGGGGGGGGGGGAGGGGAAGGGACAAAACTGCTCTAAAGTAAGGGTTACAATATTCACACTAACCAGTATTGCTGTTGTTGTGTGTGAATTAATATTGGAACACATGGTCAAAAGATAAGAATCACAAAGAGGACAATTTGAGCTATTTTATGACATCAGCAGCACACATGACCCCAGTTGTCTCACACTATGATAAATAAATAATGAAGGAAGACCCATTATTGTTCCATTACACAACATACATACATATATTAATACTTGTTCCATTGATCATGAATACGACCTTTCATAATTATGTGGAATTTGTCACTTTAACATAAGTTTTCTTTACACAAAATTATTATTATTATTTCTTTACTTTCTCAGACGTTAAGTCTGGTTAAAAATGGAAAGTGACGCGGACCTTGATCAAGCGGTATTCTGTATTTGCTAATATTGTACATCCGCTTGTGATGTGATCTACTGTTTGTAATTGTTGTTTGCAAAGTCTGCATTTATCTGTTGTGGTATTGGGATCTTTAATAATATGCTTGCTGTAATATCTGGTGTTTATTGTCTGATCCTGTATTGCAATCATGAATCCTTCCGTCTCACTGTATATATTGCCTTTTCTTAGCCATGTGTTGGATGCGTCTTGATCGATGTGTGGCTGTGTTAGACGATACGGGTGCTTGCCATGTAGTGTTTTCCTTTTCCAATTTACTTTCTTCGTATCTGTTGATGTTATGTGATCTAAAGAGTTGTAGAAGTGGTTATGAAGTTGCAGTGGTGTAGCCGATGTATTTATATGAGTGATTGCTTTGTGTATTTTGCTAGTTTCTGCTCGTTCTAGAAAGAATTTTCTTAAATTGTCTACCTGTCGATGAATCCCCTTCCTCCTTCCTTTCTGCTTAATGTGAATCTTTTTGTTGCTGAATGTATGTGATGTATTCTATATTTGTGGCATTGTGATCGTGTAAGTGTATTGAGTGCTTCTAGGTCTGTGTTACTCCATTTCACTACTCCAAATGAGTAGGTCAATATTGGTATAGCATAAGTATTTATAGCTTTTGTCTTGTTTCTTGCTGTCAGTTCTGTTTTCAGTATTTTTGTTAGTCTTTGTCTATATTTTTCTTTTAGTCCTTCTTTAATATTTGTATTATCTATTCCTATTTTTTGTCTGTATGCCATATATTTATAGGCATCTGTTTTTTCCATCGCTTCTATGCAGTCGCTGTGGTTATCCGATATGTAATCTTCTTGTTTAGTGCGTTTTCCCTTGACTATGCTATTTTTCTTACATTTGTCAGTTCCAAAAGCCATATTTATATCATTGCTGAATACTTCTGTTATCTTTAGTAATTGGTTGAGTTGTTGATTTGTTGCTGCCAGTAGTTTTAGATCATCCATGTATAGCAAATGTGTGATTTTGTGTGGGTATGTTCCAGTAATATTGTATCCATAATTTGTATTATTTAGCATTTTGGATAGTGGGTTCAGTGCAAGACAGAACCAGGAAGGACTTAATGAGTCTCCTTGGTATATTCCACGCTTAATCTGTATTGGCTGTGATGTGATATTATTTGAATTTGTTTGGATATTAAGTGTGGTTTTCCAATTTTTCATTACTATGTTTAGGAACTGTATCAATTTAGGATCTACTTTATATATTTCCAATATTTGTAGTAACCATGAGTGGGGTACACTATCAGAAGCTTTTTGATAATCAATGTATGCGTAGTGTAGCGACCTTTGTTTAGTTTTAGCTTGATATGTCACCTCTGCATCTATTATCAGTTGCTCTTTACACCCTCGTGCTCCTTTGCAACAGCATTTTTGTTCTTCATTTATAATTTTGTCCTGTGTTGTATGTGTCATTAATTTCTGTGTAATGACTGAAGTTAATATTTTGTATACTTTTGGTAGGCATGTTATGGGGCGATATTTAGCTGGGTTTGCTGTGTCTGCTCGATCTTTAGGTTTCAGATAAGTTATTCCATGTGTAAGTGTATCAGGGAATGTGTATGGGTCTGCAATGTAACTGTTAAATAATTTAGTTAGATGTGAATGTGTTGAGCTGAACTTCTTTAGCCAGAAATTTGCTATTTTATCTTTTCCAGGGGTTTTCCAATTGTGAGTAGAATTAATTGCTTGGGTGACTTCATGTTGCAAAATTATCACTTCAGGCATTTGTGGTATCATCTTGTATGTGTCTGTTTCTGCTTGTATCCACCGTGCATACCTATTATGTTGTACCGGGTTTGACCATATCTTGCTCCAGAAGTGTTCCATGTCTGTTATGTTTGGTGGATTGTCTATTTTAATGTGTGTGTTATCTATTGTCTGGTAAAATCTCTTTTGGTTTGTGTTGAATGTTTGGTTTTGTTTCCTTCTATTTTCACTTTTTTTGTATATTATTATTATTATTATTATTATTATTATTATTACTATTATTTTACACTTACTACTTCTTATGCAAAACTTCATCTATTGAGTAGGAGGAGTTGTCATTCAGAAATTCTTTTAATTTGTTTTTAAATGTGGGTTGGCTATCTGTCAGACTTAATGCTTTTTGGCAAATGCCCAAAGATTTTTGTGGCAGCATAATTTACCCCTTTCTGTGGCAAAGTCAGATTTAACCCAGAATAGCGAAGATCATCCTTCCTTCTAGTGTTGTAGCTATACACTTCGCTGTTATTTTTGAACTGGGATGGTTTGTTAATAACAAATTTCATAATTGAACATAAGTTTTGCGAAGGTACTGTGAACATCCCGAGTTCCTTAAATAAATGTCTACAAGGTGATCTTGGGTGGGCTCCAGCTATTATTCAGTACATGCTTTTGTGCAATGAATACTTTGTCTCTTAATGACGAATTACCCCAAAATAAGATACCATATGAAAGCAGTGAATGAAAACAGCCATAGTAGACTAATTTACTGATATGTTTATTGCTAAAATTTGCAACAGCCCTAATAGCATAAGTAATTGAACCTAACCGTTTCAGCAGATCATTGCTGTGTTTCTTTCAGTTCAATTTCACATCAATTCACACACCCAAATTTTGAATATTCTGCCTTAGCAACAGACTTCTGTTCATAGTCTGTATTTATCAATGGTGTTATGCCATTTACTGTGCAGAACTGTACACTGTCGTTTGTGAAAAGTGCAACAGCAAGAAGGAATTACCCGAATAGCGCCACACTTGGTGGAAGTGGTGATGGGTGTGCAGCCAGTGTATGATACGTTTTGCAGGCCGAGCAGAGCCCTCTCATGTTGGTCCGACAAGGTTGGTGTTGTGCTTAGTGTAGTCGGTGCAAAGCTGTCAAACAAGGTGGAAACAATAAAGTGAGTGCCAGTATGCACCGTCGACATCAAAGGGAGCTATATTGGCATGGGAGCAGTCATACAGTGACATTTCAGCTCGCACAGGGCATGTTGCTATGACAGCGATGTGTGTGTGGAAGCAATGAATAGAGGAAGGTCGTGTGCAGCAACGACTGGGAACTGGACCACGGAACATGACCACAGCACAGGATGAATGTCATCTTGTCCGCATGGCCATTATGGACCATACAGTGTCATCCACAGTGTTGGTTCGTCACTGGAGCACTGCAACAGGTGTGAACTTGTCTGCATCAACGGTTCATCGCCATCTACTGCAGGCTAGATTGGTTGCACATATGCCGTTATGTCAGCTTACATTGTCCAGAAACCACAAGCTCCTCAGACTGCAATAGGCATGTGAACACCGTCACTGGAGTGCTGAGTGGCAATATGTAATCTTTTCGGGTGAGTCCCGCTTCAACGCGTCCTACAGTGATGGTTGCATAAGTGTCCAGCAGTACAGTGGTGAGCGCAAACTGGAGGGCTGCACTGTGGAGCAGCATAGCGGACAAGCAGCAGGTGTGATGGTTTGGGGTGCTACTGGTTACAACAACCAATCTCACCTCGTACATATTGTGGGCACTTTGAACAGCAACTGGTACCTAACGGATGTTGTGGAGCCTGAGATATTCCCCTGCTTCAGGCATCTCCACAGGCCACATTTAAACATGATAATGCCCGGCCATATATTGTGAGGAATGGAAAGGCCTTCTTTGAAGAGCGACGGGTACCATTGCTTTCCTGGCCTGCATGTTCAACAGACATGTTGCCTATTGAACATGTCTAAGATATGGTTGGTCGGCACCTGGTGCCTCACGATCCCCCAGTAACTGGTGTCATGGATTTGTGGGCTCGGATACAAACTGCATGGAGGGAAATCCCTCAGAAACATATTAAAAACGTTATTGATTCAATGCTACAGAGTATAGTAGCTTTAATTGCAGAGCATGGTTGCTACATGACATACTGAATAGTAGGGCTCAAAGGACATGCAAAGATTTGAAAAGGTAATCACTTGTTACTTGTCTTGTACCTAACCTGTGGTATTAAATCAATTGAATTCATGCATATGTTTCCTTCTTGGTGTTGTGATTTCCACAAACAGTAGTGAGATTCTAGTAGTATTCAAAGAACTGTGACTGGCGCCCAAACAACAGGGAACTGACATGTATCAAGACTAGAAAATAGTGCATTTATAATGGCTAGGTACTAGCCGAAATCTGGATTTGCCAAAAAAACCTACAAAAAAGGACAACTGATTGCTGCGCTCTATAATTTATAAAAGTCATTAATATGTATCAATAACAATAAGGAACACAAGACTGAACCATGTGGGACACCATTCTTGATACCTCCCCAGTTAGAGGACTTTTGCAGACTACCTGTACTGTTAATTTCAACCTTCTGCATTCTTCCAGTTAAATATGAATTAAATCATTTGTGCACTTTCCTCACTCATACCACAATGCTTAAGCTTATCTCAAAGAATTTCATGATTCATACACTCAAAAGCCTTTGAGATATCACATAATATCCCAATGGGTGATGTTCAGTTATTCGATGCATTTAACATTTGATCAGTGAAAGCAAATCTAGTATTTTCTTTCTGAAAACCAAACTGACATTTAGTTAGTGCTTCATTTTTACAAATATGTGATACTACTCTTGAATATATTGTTTTTTCAATAATTTTGAATAAAGCTGTCAGAAGTGAGATTGGGTGGTAGTTGTTGGCATCAGACTTATCCCCTTTTTTATGCAATGGTTTAACAATAGCATATTTCAGTCTATAGGTAAAAATGCCCTGTTTCAGTGAGCTACTACATATGTGACTGAGAATCCTACTTATCTGTTGGAAATGCCATCAATTCCATGTATGCTTTTACTTTTGAGTGAATTTATTATTTTCCTGATTTCAGTAAGAGAGGTGGGTTGAATTTCAATTTTATCAAATTGCATAGGCATTGCCTCTTCCATATATTATCTTGCAATGAATAACTGGATCCTATTTTCTCTACAACAGTTAGAAAATGATTATTAAAAATGTTTTCTACTTCTGACTTCTTGTTAATAATCATTCCATTGAGTCTAATAGAAACACAGTCTTCCTGTGCTCTTGGTTGCCCTGTTTCCCTTTTAACAATATTCCAAATTGTTTTAATTTTATTGCTAGATGTGCTAATCTCAAACACAATGCACATATTTCTGGACTTTCAATAACTTTTCTTATTGCAGTGCAGTAGGTTTTTATAATGTTTCACTGATTCTGGATCATTACTCCTCTTACATATAGGCTACATTTCCCTTTTCTGTTTACAAGTAAGCCATGGCTTTTTAGATGGTTTCTTCCAATTATATTTCACTGTTTTCTAAAACTGACCAGCAATCACTGGTTACAGTAATAACTGCCACATATCTAGAGGTACGTATTTGGAGTAACCTAAAATGTTGTAACCAGTTATTACAGTCAAAACAGCAGATGCCACAGGGCTTCAACAGAAGATTCAAAAGAAAAAGTTATTCACCTATGAAATAAGTACAGTATAACCCCATTTTTACATTCCCAGAATTAATGTTTTCCTGCCATTTACAACATTTTTATCATTCCCATCAAATTTCCTAAGGCCACAATGTTAATTTGCACCTCATTTTGCATTGACGTATTTATATTGTATTTCAAATTTTCCTGTGATTTACACATTATGAACAAATGTTCATGGAGAAAAATAACAATGGCATTATGTTGGCCGTACAGTAGTGTTTACAAATATTACGTGGTTAAGTAAGAAGCCAGTAAAACTTAAATGGGAAATAGAAAAACTGAAAACTGAGGGAGTGGCAAAGCACTATGCTCATGAAAGAGACAACCTAACCAAAAATTTTCAAATGCTGGAGTAAATGAAGACTGGGATCAAATTAAATCCGGTATATACAAACAGAAAAGATAGTTGGAAGAACTGAACCCAAAAACAAGAGGACATAGATTACAGCAGATATTACTGAGCTTATAGTGGTGGTGGTTGTGGGGATGTTTAAGGGGGACTAAACAGCTAAGGTCATCAGTCCCCCATTCCAAAAACAGGCGAGACAGAAATGCACGACGCAGGTAAAACCCCAAGGGGAAGGAGACTCCCCCCCCCCAGGCCCTAAAAGAACACAAATGCGGTAACGAACACTACAGACACGAAGACACCAGACAAAAGGAAACAGAACAAAAGAAGTTGACCGGAGACTGGTTGACTGACCACGACAACAAAAAAGGGAAAGAGTCAACCAACCGACGACACACTAAAATCTGCAACCAAATATGAGAGACTCGAGGACAAGAGACACACAAAGGGAAAGGTGCAGGACCACTCTAAATGGAACCATAAAAAGGACTAGCACGGATAAAATGTAAAACACTGTCAGCCATGGAGGCATCGTCGCATAAAATCAAAGGCAAGGTGCCCGGGAGATTAAAAGACTGCCGAAGGGTGCGCAGTCGGGGACACTCCAATAAAACGTGGGCGACCGTCAGCCGGGACCCACACCGACACAGGGGGGGATCCTCCTGACGCAAAAGATGGCCGTGCGTCAGGTATGTATGGCCAATGCGGAGCCGACACAAGATAACAGACTCCCTGTGAGAAGACCGCAGGGAGGAGCGCCACACATCGGTCGTCTCCTTGACAGCCCGCAGTTTATTCAGGGCTGTCATGCCACGCCACTCAACAGACCACACCCCAAGCACCTTACGGTGCAACACCAGCTGCAGGTCGCGAGCTGTGAGGCCGATCTCCAAAGCTGGGGCGTCGATCGCCCCTTTGGCCAGCCTGTCAACACGTTCGTTCCCCGGGATGCCAACATGACCTGGCGTCCAAACCAAGACCACCGAACGACCAGAACGGGCAATGGCGGAAACAGACTCCTGAATAGAGGACACCAGAGGAGAAGAGGGATAGCAGCGGTCGATGGCCTGAAGGCTGCTCAGGGAGTCACTGCAGATGACGATGGACCTACCTGAGCAGAAACGCATATGCTCAAGAGCGTGCGAGATGGCCACCAGCTCTGCAGTAAAAATACTGCAGCCAGCCGGCAAGGAGCGTTGCTCAACATGGGCAGCGTGAGCAAAAGCGTAGGCAGTGCGACCATCAACCAGGGAACCATCAGTGTAGACAGGCTCACAGCCCGGAAATGATTCGAGGAGCGCAAGAAAACGGCGACAGAGGGCCACAGGCGGAACCGAGTCCTTAGGTCCCTGTGCCAAATCCAGACGGACGGACGGCCGGGACAAACACCAGGGAGCCGTAGGTGTACGGACCCGGAAGGGAGGCAGAAGAGGGAATGACCCCAGTTCTGACAGCAGGGACTGGACACGGACAGCTACGGAAAGCCCAGACCTAGGTCGCCGTTCAGGCAGATGGAGGACCATGGCAGGTAAAAGCAGGCGACGATTGGGATGGCCTGGCGAGCAATGCACGTGGACAGCATAGTCGGCGAGCAGACGATGGCGGCGAATCCGCAGCGGGGGAACCACCGGCCTCCACCAGTAGATTATCCACAGGGCTGGTGCGAAAAGCGCCAGTTGCAAGCCGAACCCCACAGTGGTGTATGGGGTCTAACAACTTCAACACTGAGGGTGTCGCAGACCCATAGGCCAGGCTCCCATAATCAAGCCGGGACTGCACAAGGGCTCTGTACAATCGCAGCAGCGTGCAGCGATCTGCACCCCAAGACGTGTGGCTAAGGCAGCGGAGGGCATTGAGGTGCCGCCAGCATTTTTGCTTCAGCTGAGTAACATGAGGAACCCATGTGAGCCGGGCATCAAACACGAGTCCCAAGAAGCGGCAAGTGTCCACCACTTCAAGCAGGTGGCCGTCGAGGTAAAGTTCAGGATGAGGTGGACCGTCCGACGCCTGCAGAAGTGCATAACTCGAGTCTTGGGTGCAGAGAACTGAAAACCATGAGTCAGAGCCCATGATGCTGCCTTGCGAACGGCGACTTGCAGCCTGTGGTCGGCGACTCCCGTAGTCGTGGAGCTAAATGAGATGCAGAAGTCGTCGGCATACAAAGAAGGAGACACCGACCACCCCACTGCTGCAGCCAGACCATTAATGGCCACTAGAAATAAGGAGACGCTCAACACTGAGCCCTGCGGGACCCCATTTTCCTGTATATAAGATGAACTAGAGGTGGCACCGACTTGCACCCGGAAAGAGCGGCGCAATAAAAAGCTTTGAAGAAAAGCCGGGAGCCGACCACGAAGACCCCACTCATGCAACGTGGCGAGGATGTGATGCCTCCATGTGGTGTCATACGCCTTCCACAGATCGAAAAATACAGCAACGAGATGCTGACGTCGGACAAAGGCCGTACGGACAGCAGATTCCAGCCGCACCAAATTGTCCACTGCAGACCGGCCCCGACGGAAGCCACCCTGGGATGGAGCGAGGAGACCGCGCGACTCAAGGACCCAACACAAACGCTGCCCCACCATACGTTCGAGCAATTTGCACAAAACGTTGGTGAGGGTAATGGGACGATAGCTGTCCACCGCCAGTGGGTCCGCACCAGGCTTCAAGATGGGGACAATAACACCCTCTCGCCATTGCGACGGGAACACACCTTCGCTCCAAATGCGATTAAATATCGCGAGAATGTGTCTCTGGCAGTCCCTGGAGAGATGCTTCAGCATCTGCGTGTGGATGCAGTCTGGGCCTGGTGCTGTATCAGGGCAATCGGCGAGGGCAGCGAGGAATTCCCTCTCGCTGAAAGGAGCATTGTATGTTTCAGAACGACGCGTGTGGAATGAGAACGGCGTCCGCTCGGCTCGCTCCTTGAGAGAGCGAAAGGCGGGGGGATAAGATGCAGTCGCAGAGCTCTGAGCAAAGTGCGCGGCAAGCCGTTCAGCAATGGCGGCAGCGTCCGTGCAGACAGCGCCGTCCAAGGAGAGCCCAGGGACACCCATAGGGGTCTGGTATCCATAAATCCGCCGGATCCGGGACCACACGAGTGAGGGGGAGACATGGGAGCCCAAGGATGAGACATACCTCTCCCAGCACTCCTGCTTACGCCGTGCAATAAGACGACGGGCCAAGGCACGGGGCCTCTTAAAGGCGATGAGGGTCTCGAGAGACGGGTGCCGCCTATGACGCTGGAGAGCCCGCCGACGGTCGCGAATAGCCTCAGCAATCTCCGGCGACCACCAGGGTACAGCCTTCCTCCGAGGAAGGCCAGAAGATCGGGGGATGGCAGCCTCGGCCGCTGAAATGATGGACGTGGTTAAAACACGGACCACCTTGTCAATGTCACCCTGTGGGGGAGACTCAATGGCTGCAGCAGAAGTAAAAGCCGGCCAGTCTGCCATGTGGAGAGCCCAGCAGGGCAGGCGCCCAGAAGAACGACACTGGGGTAGTGACAAATAGATGGGAAAATGGTCACTACCGCACAGGTCAGGGTGCACCCTCCAGTGGAGGGATGGGACAAGTCCGGGGCTGCAAAGAGAGAGATCGATGGCCGAGAACGAGCCATGGGCAACACTGAAATGCGTGGGAGCACCGGTGTTCAAGAGGCTAAGGTCGAGCTGAGCCAACAAATGCTCCACGGCCCGACCGCGGTCATCAGAGACAGTCCCACCCCATAGAGGGTTGTGGGCATCGAAATCGCCCAGAAGCAGCAATGGTGGCGGGAGTTGAGCCAGCAGCGCAGCCAAGACATGTCGGGGGAGCTCCCCATCCGGAGGAATGTAAATAGAGCAAACAGTAATAGCCGGCGAGAGCTCAACCCTGGTAGCAACTGCCTCTAAAGGCGTCTGAAGGGGTACTGGCGAGCTACAGACAGAGTGGTGAACAAAGAGGCAAACCCCACCTGACGCTCGTTGACAGGCAGCACGGTTCTTATAGTATCCCCGATAACCGCGAAGGGTGGGGGTCCGCAGTGCAGGAAATCAAGTTTCCTGCAGAGCAATGCAGAGAACAGGGGAATCACTCAGAAGCATCCGGAGCTCAGGCAGGTGGCGGAAATAACCGCCGCAGTTCCATTGGAGAATGGAAGCAGGAAGGGACTGGGAGGGCGTGAATGCGACTAAGAGGCAGACAGCGCTTCAGAGCCAACTGCCGCCACCGGGGGAGAGTCAGCTGAGTCCATAGGAGAGGCCCCCAAGGGTTCCGTGAGGGCGAGATCCGCGGCAGAGGCGAGGATCTCCACCTCATCCCCGGAGCCAGGACTATGTACAGCAGGCGGTGCTGAAGCCGCCGGAACGTCCTTCCTCTTGGACACATGCTGTTCCTTCTTCTCACGTCGGCCCTTAGGGTGAGAGGGCTGGGAGAGCTTCTCTGAAGGAGCGTCGGAGGCTGACGACGACGCAGAAGCCCTACGACCAGCAGGTGGCGGAACCTTCAGCCACTGGCTGACATCTGGCTGGGAAGGAGAAGAAACGGAGGAAGGGAGAGCCCCGAGGGACCCCTTCCGCGAGAGAGGAACCGGCGGAGGCAACGCCGGCGGAGAAGGAGGGGGAGGAATCGAGCCTCCCGGTTGTGGAGCAGACGTCACTCCCGAAGTAAGCGTGGGGGGAGCGACAGAAGAGGGTTTGCCCCCAACTGCTAAGAGGGCAACAGAGGAAGGCTTGCCCCCAGACACGAGGGGGGCAGACAGAGATACACGGCCCCGAGGGCCCACTGAAGGCGACAACCGTCGCTCGCGTGGGCGACGGTAACGTGGCTGCAGCATAAGATGGTCGAATGGAAGCAGGATACAACCTTTCATATTTCAGTTTTGCCTCTCGATAAGTAAGCCGGTCCAGGGTCTTAAATTCCATGATCTTCCGCTCCTTATGAAGAACGGGGCAATCCGGCGAGCATGGAGAGTGGTGCTCCCCACAGTTGACACATACAGGCGGAGGCGCACATGGAGAATCAGGATGAGAGGGGCGTCCGCAATCTCGACATGTAGCGCTGGACGGGCAACGGGAGGACAGATGCCCAAACTTCCAGCACTGGAAGCACCGCATCGGGGGAGGGACGTATGGCTTCAAGTCGCAACAGTAAACCATCACCTTGACCTTCTCGGGCAAGACATCACCCTCGAAGGCCAAGATAAAGGCACTGGTGGCCAGCCTGTTAGCCTTGGGCCCTCTATGTACACAACGGACAAAATGTACACCACGTCGTTCCAAGTCGGCTCTCTGCTCGTCATCGGATTGTAACAAGAGGTCACGATGGTAAATAATCCCCTGGACCATATTTAAGCTACTGTGGGGAGTGACGGTAACAGGGACATCACCCAGCTTATCGCACAAGAGCAACGCTCGTGACTGGGCTGGGGAGGACGTCTTGAGGAGGATGGACCCATTCCTCATTTTAGACAACCCCGCCACTTCCCCAAACTTATCCTCCAGGTGTTCCACAAAAAACAGAGGCTTCGTCATAAGAAAGGAGTCACCATCAGTCCTGCTGCAGACAAGGTATTGCAGTACGTAAGGCTCCCGCTTGGCACTAGATCGGCGTCCCTCCCATGGCGCAGCCAACGAGGGGAACGACTGAGGGTCATATTGTGCAGCATCAAAGTCGACTCTACCACGCTTAGAGACGCTGGTGGCCGTGCGACCACCAGCTTGGTGTGATTTATTGCGCTTCATTGCGCCACATCCGCCCAGATGCCACCTACTCCGAACGAGGGCTCTCCCCAAGGGCGCCACCCAGCCAAAGCAACGGGTACCTGGCCGATATCCCGTTGCCTGGAGTCCCCGTGCCCCAGACAAGATGGGCACATGGGGAGGAAACAGCTCTGGCATCTGTAGTGCGATCCCTGCGTGGTCAGGGGGCTACCACCAAGAGGGTACATGACGACCCCACCACAACGGACTGGCTACCGTGCTGGATTTTAGGGGTTGAAAGGGTCCACAGTTGTCGTAGGCGCTAAGAAGAAGAGTGCGCACAAGGCGAGAAGGAGACAACCCAGAAGATGTTGGGCGTAGTCCCCCCCACACGACAATAGGTAACATGCAAGATGGTGGAGCATGATGGACCAATAGAAAAACACCACGTAAGGTGTCCTTCCCCAAATGGCACGCACTGACAACGGAAATTTGGGGAAAAAAAAAGGAGGTCAAACTCAAGAGGGGACCATCACAGAAGGCCGAAATGTTTGAGACTCCTTTTAGTCGCCTCTTACGACAGGCAGGAATACCGCGGGCCTATTCTTACCCCCGAACCCGCAGGGGGGACTGAGCTTATAGAAAACAGGAGATTATAAAAAAATGCAACTGATGAACAAGGAAAAGCTGAATACAGAAGACTAAGGAATTTAAATAAATAAGCTAGGAAAGCAAAAGAAAATTTTCTTGAACAAATGTGCAGGGAAGTGGAAGAAAATATGCAAAGCGGAAGAACTGCAAATCAATTTTTTAACAAACGTAAAACAACACTCTCAGCCACAATAGAAAATAAAGAGGGGAAAATGCTGTTTGGTGAAGAGATGGAAAGAATACATAGAGGAGTTGTATGCCGGAACACCTCTTTCAGAGGAAGCACTAGGAAGGGAAGAGCAAGTAGACGAAGATGACAAGGGAGATGACATTCTACAAGAAGAATTTGACAGAGCTCTAAAAGAACTATGAGACAACAAAGCAACGGATATTGATGACATCCCTGCAGAACTAATAAAGAATGCTGGTGACAGCATGAAAATGATGATGCTTAAACTTATTAGGTCCACGAGAGATACTGACAAACTTCCAGAAATGTATCATTGTTCCTACACCAAAGAAGGCAGCAGCTACAAAATGTGAACAGTACTGAACTCTAAGCCTAATATCACATGCATCAAAAATTCTCATAAAAATAGTTCTGAAGAGAATTGAAGAGAACATGGAGGATATGCTGAGTGATGAACAGTTTGGTTTCAGAAGGGGATTGGGAACAAGAAGCGATTCTGGCACTGAGATTCGTTATCGAAAAGCAATTACAGAAAAGTAAACCAACTTATATTGCCTTTGTAGACATGGAAAAGGCATTTGATAACATTATCTGGCAAGAGATGTTAAGAGTTCTGAGGAAAAGTGGAATAAAGTACAAAGACATCCACGTGATACTCAGTTTCTATAAGAATGAGGTGGCAGTAATTAGGAACTTCACCAGGAACAAGAGGCAAATATTAGAAAAGTGGTAAGACAAGGTTGTGCTCTCTCTCCTCTTATATTCAATGCTTACATGCAGGAAGCTATAGACCAAGTTCAAGAAACTACTGAGGTGGGGATCAAAATTAATGGACAGAAGATAGACATGTTACATTATGCAGATGATATTGCTATAGTCACGGAGACAAAACAAGATCTAAAGGAAGTCTTCAGAACAATGGAAAAAATTCTATGCAATCAGTATGGAATGCGAATAAACAAGAAAAAGACTAAAGTGATGGTATGCAGTACAGGAGCAGAATACGAACCTCTGTGAATGTGAATTGGAAGAGAGGAGCTGGAAGTGGTAGAGGAATTTACTTACCTGGGAAGCAAAATCACAAGGGATGGTACAAGCTGGAAAGAAATTGCGAGCAGAACACAAAAGGCCAAAATTGTATTTAATTGGAGGAGGAACTTACTCACCAGCAACAACATCAGTCTGAAAATAAGGAAACGAAAGGTTTCATTTGGAGTGTGGCCCTATACAGATGTGAAACTTGGACAATTGGAAGAGAAGAGAGAAGATGGCTAGAGGCACTGGAGATGTGGTGCTACAGAAGGACGATGAAAATCAGCTGGAGGACAAAGTAACAAATGAAGAGGTGCTTAGAAGAGTACAGGAAACCAGATCTCTGTGGAGGCACATCCAAACAAAAAGAGACAAACTTGTAAGGCACATCCTATGACACAACAACATCATTGGAACAATAGTAGAAGGAGCTATTGAGGGAAGTAATCGGCGGGGGTGACCAAGGATATCGTACATGCAGCAGATCATGAATGACGTTGAATGTAACACATACGTGGAAATGAAGAGGAAGGCAGACAGAAGAGAGGAATGGCGCTCTGCTGCAAACCAATCTCAGGGTTGACCACTAAAAGGAAGAAGAAGTTTCATGACATCAGGGCACTCTACTCAGCAGATTTGGACTGGTAAATGAGTAAAAGTTGGAAAAAATTTGTGCCATATCTCTTGCCGCTGTCCAGCTTTACTTGGCGTGGTGGCTGATGGGAGTAACTAGGTTCGTTTGAATGAAGATATCGTGACCAATCACAACCATTTACAAACCGTTTCTACTGTACAAACGCAGTTTCCTAGTTGTTGCAATCCTCGTGACACCTTTGTCAAACCATATTTAGTGTGTTTTGGTGTTTGGTCACTTGGAGTGCTAGTGAAGACCATAATTCACTTTGCTCAGATGTTTTTAGTTTAAACACAGTGCCGGTTACGTATTTTTGTTTTTCATGCTAAGCAAAACATGTTTCAAGAATTTATTCTCGTTGTCAAGTGCAGTATTTACGTATGTATTTTTTGTGATGTAACGCAAACAATGTGAGTGATTTTTGCATGTGTGTGGTTTTCTAAGTAACTGAAGAGGCACCGTACCTGATAACAATTACAGTGCAAGAGACACAGAATAACACATATTTGGACATCACACAAAATACTTATGTACATATTTGTACTTGACAACAACGGAAAAAACCTCGAAACGCGTCGTGGTGCTAAGCATGAAAAAATATGTAACTAGTGCTGTATTTCATTATTTAAATAATGAATGACAGCTGCAGGCTTTCAGAAACATTGATTATGATGTATGAAATTGGGTCGCATGTTCCTACTTCCCAGACAGAACTTATCATTTCTGAGAACGCATGCCGTTACAGCGTGATTACTTGTAAATACCACATTAATGCAATAAATGCTCAAAATGATGTTCGTCAACCTCAGTGCACTTGGCAATACGTGTAACGACATTCCTCTCAACAGCGAGTAGTTTGCCTTCCGTAATGTTCGTACATGCATTGACAATGCGCTGACGCATGTTGTCAGTAGTTGTCGGTGGATCATGATAGCAAATATCCTTCAGCTTTCCCCACAGAAAGAAATCCGGGGACATCAGATCCGGTGAACATGCGGGCCATGGTATGGTACTTCGACGACCAATCCACCTGTCATGAAATATGCTCTTCAATACCGCTTCAACCGCACGCGAGCTATGTGCCGGATATCCATCATGTTGGAAGTACATTGCCATTCTGTCATGCAGTGAAACATCTTGTAGTAACATCGGTAGAACATTACGTAGGAAATCAGCATACATTGCACCATTTAGATTACCATTGATAAAATGGGGGCCAATTATCCTTCCTCCCATAATGCTGCACTATACATTAACCCACCAAGGTCGCTGATGTTCCACTTGTCGCAGCCATTGTGGACTTTCCTGCCCAATAGTGCATATTATGCCAGTTTACGCTACCACTGTTGGTGAATGATGCTTCGTCGCTAAATAGAACGTGTGCAAAAAATCTGTCATCGTCCTGTAATTTCTCTTGTGCCTAGTGGTAGAACTGTTCATGACGTTCAGAGTCATCGCCATGCAATTCCTGGTGCATAGAAATATGGTACGGGTGCAATCGATGTTGATGTAGCATTCTCAACACTGACGTTTTTGAGATTCCCGATTCTCGCACAAATTGTCTGCTACTGATGTGCGGATTAGCCGCGACAGCAACTAAAACACCTTCTTGGGCATCATTGTTTGTTGCAGGTCATGGTTGACGTTTCACATGTGGCTGAACACTTCCTGTTTCCTTAAATAATATAAACTATTCGGCGAACGGTCTGGACACTTGGATGATGTCGTCCAGGATACCGAGCAGCTTACATAGCACATGTCCATTGGGCATTTTGATCAAAATAGCCATACATCAACACAATATCGACCTTTTCCGCAAATGGCAAACGGTCACTTTTAACATGGGTAATGCATCACGAAGCAAATAGCGTCTGCACTGGCGGAATGTTACGTGATACCACATACTTATACGTTTGTGACTATTACAGCGCCATCTATCACAAAGTAAAAAAGTAGTCCAACTAAAACATTCATATTTCTTTACATACTACAAGAATATATAATAAAAAATGTGAGTTCCTATGTTAAAAAATGCAGTTGATATCCTTTTGACCTATGGCAGCGCCATCTAGTGGGCCAACCACAGTGCCTTCTGGTTTCCCCCTTCAAGCTAGACGAGTTTCGTTCATTGTAGTTTTTTCATTTGATGCTTATTTCGTGAGATATTTGGCCCGGTCACGATCAATGGACCACCCTGTATATATCATCAATGAAGTAGAAGGATTTGGCCACCAATAAATCCTTTAGGCTTCTCTTAAACTGAATTTCATTGGTTGTTAAGCTTTTTATGGCTGCTGGCAAGTTATTGAAAATGTGTGTTCCTGAATAATGCACACCTTTTCGTACAAGAGTAAGTGACTAAATCCTTATGAAGATTATTCTTATTTCTAGTACTGATTCCATGAATTGAGCTGATGGTTTGAAAAAGTGGTATATTTTTAATGAAAAATTTCATTAAGGAGAAAATATATTGGGAAGCAGTAGTTAGTATCCCTAGTTCCCTAAACAGGCTTCTGCAGGATGTTCTTGAGTTCACACCACATATAACTCTTATTGCACATTTTTGTGCCCGGAAAACTTAAGCTTCTTCATTTTTATATCCCATGTGTCTGACACAGTTTGTATTGCAAATAGAGATTTGTTAAGACACTTCAGCAGTTCTGTGGTGTGCTCCTCCCAGTTGAATTTATTATCAAGCTGTAGTTCCAAGAATTTAACACTGCCCACTTCTTCTATCTGCTTGTCATTGTATGTTAAGCATACAAGTATGCTCACGCGAAACCCCTTACAAGTTCTGAACTAAACTACATTTAGTGTGTTTTTTCAAAGTTTAGTGAGTAAGAATTGGCTAGGAACCAGTGATTAATGTCCACAAATATTTTATTTGCCGGTCTTTCTAAGACTACACTTGATATGCTATTTATTGCAATGTTTGTATCATCAGC
The DNA here is from genome assembly GCF_021461385.2 of Schistocerca piceifrons. Classification (NCBI taxonomy): domain Eukaryota; kingdom Metazoa; phylum Arthropoda; class Insecta; order Orthoptera; family Acrididae; genus Schistocerca; species Schistocerca piceifrons. The sequence continues at coordinate 390,135,476 of NC_060139.1, read as the reverse complement.
TAACCAAACAAACTTGGCATCTGGTAATGTTACTGATGAAAGGTCATTGATATACACAAGAAAAAAGTAAGGGCCCTAAGATGGAACCTTGTGGGACCCCACATGTAATTAGTTCCCAGTTGGATGATGCCTGATAGCTTAATACATGTCTCTTTCCTAATAACACCTTTTTTTTCCTGCCAGAGATATAAGATTTGAACCATTTTGCAGCATTTCCTGTTACACCATAATATTCTAATTTACTTAAAAGGATATTGTGATTTACACAGTCAAATGCATTTGACAGATCACAAAATATACCAGCTGCCTGCAATTTTTTGTCTAATGAATGAAGTACATGTTCACTGTAAGTGTAGATAGCCTTCTCAATATCAGAACCCTTTAGAAATCTGAACTGCAACTTTGACAGTATGTTATTTGTGATAAGATTGTTATAAAGCGGATTGTACATTACCTTATCTAAAATTTTTGAGAATGTTGGCAAAAGTGAAATTTGACGGAAATTTGATGCTATTTCCTGATCTCCATTCTTAAACAGTGGCTTAACGTCCGCATATTTCAACCATTCAGGAAATATTCCACTGATAAATGACTGGTTACGCAGATAGCTTAATACGTTACTTAACTCAGAATCACATTCTTTAAGTAACTTTGTTGATGTTTTGTCATATCCACTAGATGTTTTTGATTTTAAAGATTTTATGATGGATATTACTTCTGCTGGAGTGGTGACGGTGAAATTCATATTATGGAAGTTACTTGAAATGTCTGGTCTGAGGTGTTCCATAGCAGCATCTACAGAACCTGACAACCCCATCTTTTCAGTAACAGTTATAAAATGTTTGTTAAAAAGTTCTGCAACACTATACACATCTGTTACCAATGTATAATTTACTTTTAATGCTATTTTTCCCTCTCCATGTCTGGTTCTACCGGTCTCCTCCTTCACTACATCCAATGTTGTCTTTCATTTTGTAATCTGATATGACTATCTTTTCCTTGTAATATTTTTGCTTTGATGTCCGTATTACAGTCTTTAACATTTTGCAGTAGTTCTTGTAATGTGTTATAGCATCAACATCAGAACTGTTTTGGATTGACAGATACAGTTTTCTTTTTGTTTTACAAGATACCTCTATTCCTTGAGTAATCCATGGCTTCTTTGTAGACTTTGCTCTAACCCTGGTTATTTTGAGGGGAAAACAGTGTTCAAATAAGGTAAGCACTTTATTAGCAAAAGTGTTATATTTTTCATTCATGCCATGAGCACTGTAAACATCACTCCAGTGAATGTCTCTGAGGAGTGTCCTAAAATAATCAATTTTTGGCTTATTGATTACCCTCTTGAGTTCAGATTTAACAGATTTTATATCCTGTTCAGTATTAAATTTAACAGAAGGAATTGCATATCATGGTCTGAGAGGCCACTGACTATTGGTTTTGTAATATAATTTTGTTCATTCGACTTTTCTATAAAGATATTATCAATGGCTGCTTGTGAGCAATTGGCTACCCTAGTGGAGAACTTTACAGTGCAAATTAAGTTGAATGATAATGTTACTAACTCAGATAAGTTCGTATTGGGAGAGTCTTCAAGGAAATCCACATTCAAGTCACCAGCAACACTCCCCCCCCCCCTCCCCCCCTAGTTAAATGGGCCAGTGCAGCTTCAAGGTGGTTTATGAACAGATTAAAGTTACCTGCAGGTGCTTGATATACACTTAATATTGTGAAGGATTTTTTGTGAAATTCTACCTCTGTTGAACATGTTTCCATATGTTGTTCTAGGCAAAATTTATGAATGTCTACGTTCTTAAATTTATGGCAGTTCCTGATGAATGTGGCAACTCCTCCTCCTCCATTTCTGCTCTACAAAAGTGAGATGCTAACCTAATCCTGCAACATTTAAATGTTCCATACCAGTGGTCACATGATGTTCAGAGGGGGCAGATATGTCAACTGGGCTTGAAGACTAATTCGTCTACGCAGATAATTAATTTATTAATTTTATTTCTCAGTCCTCGAATATTTTGATGCAAAAAAATAGCTGACATTTCACATTGACTGAGTTAAAATTGGGTAGAGTTGAAATTTCTGCTGATTGTTGAAAATTCTTAACCAACAGCTGTTTATGCTGATGTAATGTTTTGTGGTTTCTTTCTCAAACTGAAGGATTGTCTCAATCCTAATCTCTCTTAAAACTTGATTTCTTTCTGTCCTCCTTGCCCTAAAAAGGGGTCATTTCTGAACCAAATAACCACTGCTGGTATTTTACCACTCGTGACAGTGGCATAATGTGTTTCCCATTGTAATGCAAATAATGTTCAGGAGCATTTTGACTCTCAGAAATGTCTGTGTTTTCATCTGCTGAAACCATCCAAACTCACTATCTATGAAGCCTTAGATATTTAATTCCTGATTTGTAGGATATCTTTTAACTATTTAGCTGTACAGATTCAGTCATTGTGAACCTGTGTTATGTGGAAATCCTTGTTGTAGTTTCACTAGGTGTCAAAGATAATACTGTATGTTGTCTTTTTCAAAATGTTTTTAACATCTCCCTATGGTTTGTCACTTTGTCTCTAATGAGTGCAGTGTTGATGGAACATTAAACTCTAATCCTGCTTCTGTGTGATTATCAGTAGTATATATTTACAAATCATCAGTAAATTGAAACATTGTACTTTCTTCTGACAAAATATCTAAAATATTATTTATGTAATTGTTAAACAATAATTGGGACAGAACAGATCTTTGTGGTAATTTGATTTTCTTATTGTATTTATTTTGCGAGAAATATTTGGAGGAAGTAATATTTTGCTTAGCTCTTTTTGGAACATAAACTTTCATAATGTAAATGGCAAATCTCTCCATAAAGACAACTTTTCTCTTCCAGAGTCTGCCCCTAAAGATTTGTGAGTGTGTAAAATCATACTCTTATGTGCTGCAGAAACCTGTCATCAAATGTGTTTCCTTTATTTGTGTCTTCTGTATCTCCTCTGTTAATCTGATCTGGTAATAGTCCTGGACTGATGAACATTACTCAAGAATTGGCTGAAAAAGAGAGCTTTTAGATATGGTGAAATCCCGCTTTTACACTTTTCAAGGGACTTCAGAAAAATGATGTAAAATTCGGGGAAGTGTAAAATGTGGGAAATAACATTTCAAGCTGTAAAAGTTACATACATATAGGATGTCCCCTTACATTTTCATACTTTATGTATGATATATGTACATAACATGCTTCAAAAAACTTGCCAGGGACTTGTTTATTTTCCAATAAAAACTGCTGATGTAATTGGAACTGTGTGTGTGTGTGTGTGTGTGTATGTGTGTTTGTGTGTGTGTGAGTGTGTGTGTGTGTGTATTGCACATTTGCAATGGGTTGGGAATACACCAGTGCCTTTAAATGTCCCCATAGCCATAAATCGAACTGATTAAGGTCCAGTGAACAGGGAGGCCATGGTACTGGTCCTTCTCGACCAATTTATCGCCTATAAAATATTGTGGTGATGGAATGTCACATGATCCTTTGAAAATGGGGTGGTACCTCATTGTACACGTATCAGTCACCTTTCTGCAAGGGTACCATTCTCCAATAGTGGTGGTAATTCATAGCACAAAAATCAGTGATAAACAACCGCTGTGAACCTGGCAAACTGTGTGGTCATATGAGTGTCACTGGCAGTCCCTGCCTACACATAGATACTGATGTGAACCTGATGCCTCACCTCCATGACAACTCAAGGATTAGCATCTGCCCACACTTGCATATTGTGGCAATTCACTAGGCCATCTATTGTGAATTCTGCCTAATCTGTAAATACTGCTCATTACTTGCCACAAGTAAAGCAGTCCCTTCAAATTTATAATAATTTTCCTTGTAGTTTTGACCAGTACTACCTCCTGTAAGAATATACACCACCTAAAAAAAAAAGCACCCTGTATATGTTTCGCATTCTGAATCCCACCACAGCTGCAGTATGGTGGTGGTATCACATCAGTCCTGTGGAGATAATGTTGATAGTGACCATGATTGAATTTTAATTTGGTAAATAGTCCTCAAAAACTGGCTTGTGTTCCTTTGACCAGTGGAGTTATCTTTTATTTTCTATTTTACAGTCCAGTATTGTGCCAATGTGGTTTGTGCAGATGCATTTGAATGTACCAGGAGCCCTTGTGCCCACTTTCAGTCATTTGTTACTTGTTCCAGTAATCTTTAATTATTTCTTTGACAACAACAACAGCAATCATTGCAATCTGGAATGTATTCCTTTTGTACATCATTCTTTGCTGTGTAATTTGCAGATTGATTGGCTTTCCTTTCCCTTTCTCAACACTAATGAAATATGCACATCATTCCTTTGTAATTCTGAAATAATATCTGCTATTTGATATGGGAAATAGCACCTTTTGCCATCTTGACCTATTGATGTTAGTCTTTTGCAATGAGGAGAGAGAGTTAATTATTATTAGATTATGATCCACTTGAATCATTGTAGTAGTTCTTACTGCTCATGCAAGTATGAGTTCTGTCATACTAACTGACATCTCCTCCAAAAAGTGTGTATGTTTGTGTTTGTTTGTGTGTCTATCGACCTGCCAGCACTTTCGTTTGGTAAGTCACATCATCTTTGTTTTTAGAGAGTGTTCATTAAAAAAATGATCATTCCACTTGGGACCTGTGGAAGGTACTGAGCTTATTTGTTTCAGTTGTAAATATTTGTCATATATTATTGTTTTTCTGACATGTTCTACATCCTGGAGGACCTCCTCACAATGGATCGATTGGAATGAAAGTAAATCTAATCTAATCTAAAACCCTGCTCATGTTTATTACATTTTTGTTGCTGTGTCTTAATGCAGACTGCAGGAAGAGTTTGTTACTGGAGGCTGGTGATTAGGTAGGATCACTAAGTAGACCCATCGAAAAATGCACCAGTTGGTCAGGAGCAGAGAGAGAGAGAGAGAGAGATTGGAGAATGACCTATCATGCTGGGCTGGGTGCCAAGAAGTGAATCTTTTAGCATTTATATTTACTGTTTAAGAATTTCAGTATAAATGCCTCCAGGAAATGCTAATTACAAATTTTAGTTACGGTCAGTGCTTCCTGGTGGAAATGATAGACCAATCACAAGTGCACCCTGAAAGGGCCAGTGCCAAACTGTTAAGATAGCTCACTAAGCAGTCTATGATCAGCTTTCAAGTTGGCAACATGCAAACTTGTGTATGACCATAAAACATATTTGTGCGATCTCATGCTGATTCTAAGATCACGTGAAGCATTTTTGTGACTTTTGCGGTGCTTGGGAACTAATGATTAATGACTGGGAATCTTGTTATGAATATTACCAAAAGACTGGCTCTAGAAATTGTTTTAATAATTTTGCAATTGGTGAAATAAAAGAGAATTTCTTGGCATCCTAACATTTTTTGATTCTTATTGTTCTTAGCATTTAGACATACCCACTTGTAACATTATTATGCACTGTTTATTGCACAAGCTTTGGAGCTCATGAGTGATGGAGAAGAAACCAATTAGTGTAGCATCTATGAGACCTGAAGTAAGCAAGTTGGCTACAATTCAGTTATGAGAAGTAGGGAGTGGACACACTACATCTGTCATCTGTAAACCACACGTAGCATCACTGTGCATCCCTGTGTACATATTGTGGCAGATGATACTTCAACTTCCCGGCAGCTTTTGCATTCACTTGGCATATTAACATAAAGTGTTGCTACTCTGCACAGGCATCTCAGGATCAACTGCCCTGAATGCACTACTGGCCAAAACAATGGAAGTGTCTATACACAGGTGTGGAAAGTATTCTGAAACAAATACACCACCTTATGGATGACCCACCAAAATAAGTCTGTGATTTTACAATAAGGAGCTATATCACTACAAATCCTCTCCACTTCCAGTTGGAGCATTTTCATTATTAAACAAGTATTAGAATCTAATCTAAAAAGTTGGGCCACTACCCTGTTTTCACCAATACATGAATATCCATCAGGTACATAGCATGCCTATGAGTACAGGTTATGCAAATATTCCAGCTCTGAATAATAAAAAAATTACAAAGTTTTCTCCAACAAAGACCAAGTGCTACATGTTTATGTATGGACATGAGCAAATGTGATAATTCCTTCAGCTATACATATGAAGATATACCGGAAGTAAAAGCTGCAGTCTAATTTGCTTTTCGGAGGAGATGTCAGTTAGTATGACAGAACTCATACTTGCATGAGCAGTAAGAACTACTACAATGATTCAAGTGGATCATAATGTAATAATAATTAACTCTCTCTCCTCATTGCAAAAGACTAACATCAATAGGTCAAGATGGCAAAAGGTGCTATTTCCCACATCAAATAGCAGATATTATTTCAGAATTACAAAGGAATGGTGCGCATATTTCATTAGTGTTGAGAAAGGGAAAGGAAAGCCAACCAATCTGCAAATTACACAGCAAAGAATGATGTACAAAAGGAATACATTCCAGATTGCAATGATTGCTGTTGTTGTTGTCAAAGACATAATTAAAGATTACTGGAACAAGTAACAAATGACTGAAAGTGGGCACAAGGGCTCCTGGTACATTCAAATACATCTGCACAAACCACATTGGCACAATACTGGACTGTAAAATAGAAAATAAAAGATAACTCCACTGGTCAAAGGAACACAAGCCAGTTTTGAGGACTATTTACCAAATTAAAATTCAATCATGGTCACTATCAACATTATCTCCACAGGACTGATGTGATACCACCACCATATTGCAGCTGTGGTGGGATTCAGAATGCGAAACATATACAGGGTGCTTTTTTTTTTAGGTGGTGTATATTCTTACAGGAGGTAGTACTGGTCAAAACTACAAGGAAAATTATTATAAATTTGAAGGGACTGCTTTACTTGTGGCAAGTAATGAGCAGTATTTACAGATTAGGCAGAATTCACAATAGATGGCCTAGTGAATTGCCACAATATGCAAGTGTGGGCAGATGCTAATCCTTGAGTTGTCATGGAGGTGAGGCATCAGGTTCACATCAGTATCTATGTGTAGGCAGGGACTGCCAGTGACACTCATATGACCACACAGTTTGCCAGATTCAAAGCGGTTGTTTATCACTGATTTTTGAGCTATGAATTACCACCACTATTGGAGAATGGTACCCTTGCAGAAAGGTGACTGACACGTGTACAATGAGGTACCACCCCATTTTCAAAGGATTATGTGGCATTCCATCACCACAATATTTTATAGGCGATAAATTGGTCGAGAAGGACCAGTACCATGGCCTCCCTGTTCACTGGACCTTAATCAGTTCGATTTATGGCTATGGGGACATTTAAAGGCACTGGTGTATTCCCAACCCATTGCAAAAGTGCAACTGTCACAGGAGTGTGAGATGCAATCCAAATGGAGCCAAACGTGTAATTAAGTGCATAATTCAGTGCCAGAAAGAGCTGAATGAGGTGTCAGGATGCATGGTAACCAAATGCAGCCATGGCCATAGTGTCTACTCCTATGTAACAGACAAACGGGAATGAGGGGACAGACTGGCTCATATCTTGACAGGTGTTGGTTTTTGGATGTGTAATTACATGAACTTTTCTTCTAATTTGACCAATAATACTTCCTATAGGAATGCATGTCACTTTTTTAAAAAAAAGACACCCTGTATAATTTGATTGTATTAGGCACAGAAAGGAATGAGCTTGGTGACTTACGGAGCAGGCTGAAATTAAACAAGAGCTCAATGCTGGTCTGCTGATCCTCTTGGCAAGTCAAAAAACTTATAAAAAGTGCTCTTTGTCTTCTTGATAAAAATTGGCATCCTGTAACCTTTTACTGGTAATAGGTGTTTACCAAGAGGTCAATATAAAAAAAAATGATGAAAATTTTGTCTCAAGTAATAATATGGGTAGACATTGTCATGAAGCAAATCTTTTGTTTTCAACTGCTATACGCATTTCCGTTAACTTCTAGTAATATACACTATGTGATCAAAAGCATCTGTACACCTGGATGAAAATGACTTACATGTTCATGGCACCCTCCAGCGGTAACGCTGGAATTCAATATGGTATTGGCCCACCCTTAGCTTTGATGACAGCTTCCACTCTTGCAGGCCTGTTCAGTCAGGTGCTGGAAGGTTTCTTGGGGAATGGCAGCCCATTCTCCACAGAGTGCTGCCCTGAGGAGAGGTATCAATGTCAGGTGGTGAGGCCTGGTATGAAGTCGGCATTCCAAAACATCCCAAAGGCGTTCTATAGGATTCAGGTCAGTACTCTGTGCAGGACAGTCCATTACAGGAATGTTATTGTCATGTAACCATTCTGCCACAGGCTGTGTGTTATGAACAGGTTGCTTGATTGTGTTTAAAGATGCAATCGCCATCCCTGATTTGCTCTCCAACCGTGGGAAGCAAGAAGGTGCTTAAAACATCAATGTATGCCTCTGATGTGATAATGCCATGCAAAACAACAAGGGGTGCAAGCCCTCTCCATGAAAAACATGACGGCACCATAACATCACCAACTCCGAATTTCACTGTTGGCACTATACACACTGGCAGACGATGTTCACCGGACATTTGCCATACCCACACCCTTCCATCGGATCGCCCATTGTGTACTGTGATTCCTCACTCCACACAACGCTCTTCCATTGTTCAATCGTCTAATGTCTACACTCCTTACACCAAGTGAGACATAGTTTGGCATTTACTGGTGTGATGTGTGGCTTATGAGCTGTCGCTCGAACATGAAATCCAAATTTTTTCACCTCCCGCCTAACTGACATAGTACTTGCAGTGGATCCTGATGCAGTTTGGAATTCCTGTGTGATGGTATAGATAGATGTCTGCCTATTACACATTATGACCCCCTTTAACTGTCGGCAGTCTCTGTCAGTCAACAGACGAGTTCGACCTGTACGCTTTTGCCGGTCGATGTGGCCGAGAAGTTCTAGGCGCTTCAGTCTGGAACCGCGCGACCGCTACGGTCGCAGGTTTGAATCCTGCCTCGGGTATGGGTGCGTGTGATGTCCTTAAGTTAGTTAGGTTTAAGTAGTTCTAAGTTCTAGGGGACTGATGACCTCAGATGTTAAGTCCCATAGTGCTCAGAGCCATTTGAACCATTTTGCACGCTTTTGTGCTGTATGTGTCCCTTCACGTTTCCACTTCAAGTTTCCCCTTCATTATCACATTGGAAACAGTGGACCTGGAGATGTTTAGGAGTGTGGAATCTCGCATACAGACGTATGACACAAGTGACACGCAATCACCTGACCACGTCTGAAGTCTGTGAGTTCCATGGAGTGCCACATTCTGCTCTCTCACGATGTCTAAAGACTACTGAGTTTGCTGATATGGAGTACCTTGCAATAGGTGGCAGCACAATGCACCTAATATGAAAAACATATGTTTTTTTGGGTGTACGGATACTTTTGATCACATAGTGTATGTTAGGATTTATTGCGTTACCTTGAGGCTAAAAAGCCAACAACAGTGCCTGCCCATCCCATAACACATTTAATGTGAGCCACCCAAGTTTTGTTTCTAGTGATAATTCAGCTCAAATACCCCTAAATGTTGTATGAAAGCTCTGGTAGAATGTAGATACTTTTGGATTAAGAAGACCACTTAGCGAAAAGGAAAAGTATTAAAAGTTGTCAATTGGCACACACAAAAAGAAAGAAAAACTGCTGGCTTTTGGAGTAATCCTTTTACAAGCTAGAATAAAACACACACACACACACACACACACACGCACACGCACACGCACACGCAAAAACGCATGTGCATTTAAGCTTAGATGTGTGTGTGTGTGTGTGTGTGTGTGTGTGTGTGTGTGTGTGTGTGTGAGCGCGCGTTTACTTTGGCTTGTAAAATGGTTACTTTTAAAGAGCCATAACCTGTATTACTGTGACACTCAAGAAATTCAAAACACTTGCTACGCAACAGGTTTTGTGGATTCCATTCAGTATTTTTAGTAATCGTCTCAAACACAACTTCCTGTAATTTAAGTTTTCTGTAAGAGTTTCATAAAGATTGCTTTCAAAATGTGAGGAACTTCATTAAATAAGAACAAAATATGTTTTCTTGAACTTCTGCATCAACTTTTTGCACCAAGTCTTTAGAGATGACTGATAGTCACCCACTTCGCACTTCAAAATTAACATTGGTATGACCAACTAATTGTTTAAACCCATTAACTTGCAATGTTTTATCTATAAACTGTCAACTTTTATTCTTTTTGCGATTTTAGAGCACAAAAAACTAATCACTGCCTGTATTTCACATTTGATGGAATTTTCAGTTAAGTGAGACTTTTAAATATGCACAAATAGATGTAAACGGGGAAAAATTATTCCATTATTGTGTCTGTGACTGAGCAACTGTTGCAGATAGTCAGTGCACATGCACAAATCACTGAACACAGTGCTGCAGTGGCCTTCTTCAAAAATGGTATTTACTCCAAAAAAATATAAACCTCAACTTAATACATGTACACTTTACATGCCACCTTATGGTAGAGGGTGGTTCAAGTGCCACTATTATTTCCTCCTTTCAGATTCCATTTGGAAATAGTGCTTAAGGAGACCAACTATCAGTAAGCTTTCTTTTTGGCACTGGTCCTATGACTGTTTTGACATTTCCCACCATATTTTCCTCTTGCATATTGGTGTCTTCATTCTAGAGTAGCATGTACACCCAAAATCATCAATTATTTGCTGTATATAATCCAATATGTGCCCTTCCCTACAATTTTTGCCCTCTACTGATTCCCACAGTACCATGGAGGAGATATACTGTGATGTCTTAATACATGATCTATCACCCTGTTCCTTCATCTAATTGATCTTTTCCAAGTGTTATTTCAGTGCTGATTTTATGGAGAACCACCTTATTCCTTACCAGTCTACTTAGCACTCTTCTAAGAGAGCATTAATTCTCTTCTTTTCTGGTTACTGCCTGTGATCCACTTTCAAACAATGTGTAGTCACATTTTTTTAAATTAAGGCTAAGTTTGATACTAATAGACTTCTGTTGAATCAGAAAGCTCTCTTTGTCTGCACTTGCCTGCTTCTTATATCTTCAGCACTTCATCCACCATGTGATATTTTCCTTGCCAGATAGCATGAACCCTTCTCCTCACTACAAGTTCATAAAAGAGTCTATGGTGGTAATGAACATTAATAGTCTTCACAGAGTGTCAGATTCCTGGTGACCCTTCTTATACATTTGATGTCCAAGCTTTGACTGGTCCAAATTTTGAATGTGTGTCCTCGCAACTTAATGACTCTTCACAGCATAATACTGATAGTAATTTTTGTGGATATTCCATTATTCATAAGCACAGTTTCAACAGAAAGATGTAGCAGAAAAAAATCGGTGTTAATTATTTTAAAGTTTTTGTGAAAGAAATTCATAATGGATCACTACTTTTCATATGGTCTGATGGGATATATTTTGTGTATAAAAAACATAAGAAGACTCTTTACTAATAGGTTCAACAATATAACTGCTGGTCACTGTAAAGATGATGCTTGCAGTTTCCATTATTTGAGATGCCAAGTTCAAATGCACAATAGTGAATTTATTCCAGAGAGTCGGAGCAAGTCTTTTTTTCTATTGGATGTTTTCCCAATAATATTGCAGGTGTTTACTCAGCACATCTTTAATCACTAGCAATATATGTTCCTAATCTTAAAATCATTCTGATACAAAATTACTCATACTGCAACTTTTGCAGCACTCACTAATGAGATGAACTCGACTGTGTGTCTCACTTAAAATTAAATGCCAAGTTTCACAATTCATTTATTTATAGTTTAAAGTATCAGCACACACACACTTCAAACATCCACATTTCTAGCTTTGCAGACACATCTCAGACCTATTATAAGTTTCCACTTGGCCATTGGCATATGAGCACCATTCACTTTTCACTACAGTCCAATCGCAATAACTGTGTTGTGAGATTTATTAAAGATAGGATTTCATTATATTAATAATATGCCTCTAAAGTGAAAAGTACTTAGGACCAGCAGCTTTAATTTTAAAATCATAACTTTGGAATATCATCTCAATTAGCTACAAGGCACAGCAAGAATGTTTATATCTTTGTTTACCTTGAGTAATTTTTATCAAATATAAATTAGCCTAAATTAGTGACTAAAGAAATAAGAAGATTCAAAGTTTATTTCTGACTGACCCAGATGAATAGCACTTCGTCTTGTGCCTAAGGTGAGACCAGTAGAATGTTCTATAGTTTGTGATGCTCTCATCAACATCTTATTAGCTTTCTTCTCAAATCTGAAAATCAAATATTTTTATGAGCTTAAAAAGTATACAAACTGTAAACAGTCATTACATGACCAACACACTGTTGCACAAAATCTCAGTTTTCATATTTTACCATTTGTATTCAGGGAAAATATCTTCACCACAACAGAATACACAAGCATTCTAAAAACATGGAATTGTAGGTACTAATCACCTTTTGAATAAATCAAAAGGCAACCGATCAATATCTTAATTGCTGTTCCCCTCAAATAAGAAAAATGCAATCAAAATATACACTGATGAGCCAAAACATTCTGACCACTTGCTTAACAGCATGTTGGTCCACCTCTGGAACTCAATATAGCAGTAATTCTGCATGACAGATTCAACAAGTCTTTAGTACATTTCCGGAGGTATGTGGCAGCAGATGACTGTGCAGGTCACACAATTCCCCTAAATTATGGGCTGGTGGGTTGTGTGCATGGAGCTGACACCCAACAGTCTCACAGATCTGTTCATGGCCAACTTGGGTTCACTATCAGGCTCGTCCAACAACTGTGGCATGATTCTGGCCTTGCAACATGAATAGTTATCCTACTGGAAGATGCCATCATCATCAGGGAAGGCATTAAGCATGAAAGGCTGTAGGTTGTTGCTAGTTACCATTCTGTTTTGATAAACATATCTTAGAATGGAATACAAATGCACAACAAAAAAAAACAAGTCTGTGAGCTTTTTCCAGACTTGTTAACTGCAATATAAATAAACGAATGTTGCTAGGTGACACAAGGAATACCTTTGAAATTCGAATAGCTCAGCAAATCTAGCAGTCAGACAATTCACAAAAAGTAGAGTCAAAGTGTCCCTTGCAATTTGTGAGTAACTAACCACACTTGTAATTTCACACTGTGTATCAACACACTCCCCTATGCAAACTTTAGAGTTACTCTATGGTCTTGCTCACAGAAAAACTCCGTGTCGCAATGTAATCTGGGCTCATGAAAAAAAGTCAAGCTCCTAACAACTGCACTATGTGGCCACTCACTGCCTGGAAATCAAATGACATAAACTTTAGAAATTCTTGCAGCCAAAGTCGCTCACCCTATCAAGTCTAAATACCAGCTCTCCTATGTTTTTAATGAAGTAAACAAATTTCATGAAGGAGTACACAGTCAATGTGAATATTTTGCGAACAAAATGTCTAAATTCCTTAATGTATGTGTAGTAATAGTGTTGTTTCACCTACCCCCCATCAACGGATTTGTAATTTAATGGTTCTTCTATAAGATTATGTTGCCTTCCAAAATATTTTAATTTAATAATCAGACTGTTTTATTCTTTGCAACATGTTTTACAAGTCTACATATTTAATAAAATTGTTTAAATCAATTTTATCCAACAGGGCACAGCTTTATCAGGCAAGTGGAATTATAAGAGCAAACAATTTTTATAGTCAAAACGTCATCTTAAGGCAAAATGTCTTTATCATTTTTTTCTGGGTGGGCACCATAGCCTCAGTAAATTTGAAGAAGGCGATTATTTCACCAGGCTGTTTTTTAAAATATTTTATTTGCACTTAGTTTCAGACATTGAACATTCTCAATGCCTGGTACTGACACAGTGATCGCCTACCACAGTGTTAATCATATTTTCCTCCAAGTCTGGCGTTCGAACATTTCGGGTACACTGAAACAATCCCGTCTGAGACAAATGATGAAACACTGTTGCAAACATTGAATGCTGTGGTGGTTGTCAGTGGAGTAGGTCTACTGATATAGCCTTGCTGCCCACCATCCATTGCCATTTGCCTTTCTGCAAGTACACACCATGTCGACAAGCTCTCGATTTGAATATGGAACCATTGTGTACAATTCTGTATAACATCGACTACAAGGTGAGTCAGCAAGAGAAGTGACTCGGACACAACATTACTAATTACTATGGCAAGAGAAGCTGCTAGGGCATGACGTATGAGGAACAGTACCACCCACTAGGAGGAAACCATGCATACTGTAACTGTGGCTACATGGTACAGTGTGTATGAGACTGCAATCTCTGTAACACAGTGTTATTGAATAAAATGGTCTCTAGCATGGAATCCATGCATTTCTGGACAGACGTTCATCAGAGCTTTTTTTGTTCCATATCCACTCATTGATCAGTCCCTCGGGTTTGCTCACAGAGGAAAAAAATTACCCTATATGTGCACTTTGAGAATGGACAGTTTCTGAAATTAGTGGTCTGAATAAAGTGTTTTAAAACATAGCCTGGTGTTCTTTCTAAAAAAAAGGAAAAGTTTTTTTTATACTAATATTTATGCAACTGTTGAACAGATAATAATGTAAAGCAAATTCAAAGAATATGTGATGTCAGATTTAGGAAAGAAGGAAGGTTAAAGTCCTGTTGATAGCATGGTCTTTAGAGAGAGAGCACAAGCACAGATTATGAAAAGATGGGAAACACTAATTGGCCATGCCATTTTCACAGGAACCATCTCAGCATTTACCTGAAATGATTTAGGGAAATCACAGAAAACCTAAATTTGGATGGCCAGATCAGGATCTGAACCCTCATCCTCCCAAATTCTAGTCCAGTGTGCTAACCACTGCACCACCTCATTTGGTGTCAAATTTAGGTGAACCCCACAGGGACTAATGGCTATGATCTGAAAAGTTAACTTTATGAATGTGCAACTCTACTCATTTAAATTGTGTGTTCATAAGTAATACTGGGAAAAGAAATCTGAAGGCAATGTCCCCAATACTAAGGCCACCTCTTGGACAACAACAAGATCTTTGAAATTTTTTGAGTCAAGCTGACAATTGACACCCAATTACGAGTAAGATTTAGTGATACTAACACCAAACATTGTTTTACAAGTTCTAGGTTTTGGTGATCGAACTTTTTTAACTTTTTACTTTTTCATCTTTTGCAACTAATGCCTCTCATTCCCACATGCCTCTAATCTTGATTAGAAATCTTTTGATGGTGGTAGCCAAAATGACATTATAAATAAAAATGTATATTAAAGGATCTAAATAGTTTTATTTGCAAAACAGATCTCCTATGGCCTCAAGACTTGCACTACAATGCCATTTGCTGGCCACAAATCAATCACACAGTCTTTTCGAACTCGCATCGTGGAGGCAGAACTCCTAACCCTTTGAACTCCATAAACTATATCCTTTCCAGTCTCAATATGCAAGACCAGCTCACAATGCATTATACCCGCTACTGCTTTTAGCTTGATTTCATTTCATCCTAGTGACATGCATTACATTGCAATTTTATACAACTTTTGGACCTAAGCCCAACATTAGTAAAAAGATTTTCATAATAAATCATGCTCAAATGATGGACAAAATGACATCAAACACTATATAATTAAAACAAATAGCTTCTCATAAAATATTACATTAACATGAATATTCTATTGCTAACCAAAGGCATAAGTAATCTCTATCTTTTTAATATTAAGTAAAGTTGGTGAAGTTTAGAAATAATGTGGTATAGTTTTGAGTGTGCTGATGTGTGCATCAAATGATCATAATTATGATTTGGTGGAATTTCCATCTCAGTCGCTCATTCCATTGGTACATCATTGAAGAAGTGTCAGTGTCAGTATCTGCTGGCTAAGCCTCATGCGCTGTCCCAATTTACCTGCCCATGATCCCTCTCCATCCATTAAATATCTTTACCACTATAAATGGTGTACCAGAGCACATTCCATACAACAGCAACCCTTTCGGCTTTTTGAACTGGAAATACTGTCGCCTTTTTGAACTGGAAATACTGCAGTCATACTCTAGCACCCTCTCGTGACATAGTAATTGGTAATGTTGTGTCCGAGTCACTTCTCTTGCTGACTCACCTTATACTGGATGTGATACAGCATGGTACACAATGGTTCCACGTTCAAATCGAGAGCTCGTCGACATGGTGTTTACTTACAGAAAGGCAAATGGCACAGAGAGAGCCCGTCCTGTATTCCTTCTTAAGGAACTACCACAGATGTTTTCTAAACTGGGCTGCAAGTTCACCTAACTTAAAATTTGTTCCCTTAAGTACTCTGTAGTCAGCAGTCCTGACATGGATTCTGTAACACACTGGAACCCAAACTCTGTTCTCCAGTGACCATTTGCATGTCTCTGAACATCTATCCAAGTTACTCAAAACCACATTCTCCACATTGTAACTACAGGTCCATTCTTCAAACCAAAATGCAGGTGTTCATATTGTAATCAGTAATTTTCATGTAGTCTGCATTTGTCACGATATCTTTGATAACTATCAGTGGTCCCATGGAAGCTCACGTGAAAGTCCTCCATTGCAAACTACTGCATTTGAGGCATAGTGCAGGTTTCAAGCAGTTGTTCACCTCAATGAAAAAGCTTATCCGAACACAACCAAAGACTTGGTGTAACATGAAATGTAATTTATCTGACCAGGCAGCTATTTTCCATTAAAAGTCCAATATTGATAATTCCATCCCCATTGTGATCATAAGGAACAATGTAGTTGAATTAATGTGGGAACAGTTGGTGGTCGTCTGCTATGGACCCCCATGTGCTCCAAAACACTTGTGCCTGCACCAGCACTGAACTCTGCTGTCAGATCATCACACACCTCCTACCCTGCTTTACAGAGCTGACAAGCCTCCAACCTCTGTGTTCTGCGATGAGGCATGGACATCCACCACTCTGTCAGCTATTTGTGGTTTCACTGTTCTTCAAGCACTTTCTCTAGATGCTCATTACAGCAGCATACAAATAGCTGACAAGCTTTGCCACTTCCGAGGTGCTTGTCCCCAGTCAGGGTGCCATAACAATCTGCCCTTAGTCAAAACCATTTATGTCAGTGGTTTTCCCCATTTGTGGCCTGTATTGTCACTAGAATGATTCTCCATTCGACTCTGCTCCACTTGTATACTTCTCTTACTGTGTTTGCAACGCTGTCAGGTGGTGTTTAATCTCACTGTGGGCAGTACTCATAATGCCTTTGCTCATCAGTGAACATAACTTTCACAAGATCATACTTTAACATATAAAGTACAGGATAATCACCTTTAGCAACTAAAATTCATGGCAAACTACTCATAACACTAGTTATAAAGGAAAACTGCTTAAATCCTCTTATTAAGGCTTCCTGCTTCTCATTCCAGAAACTATGTGTAAGCTAAGAATGATACATCAAAAATTAAAATACCAAACACAATGCATGATAACAGTAACATAAAATTTCTATCTTAGTGGTTAAGTGTTGAGCTATTAATCCAAACATGCAGAGTTTTATCCACAGTCAGTTTTAGGATTTTTTTCATGGAACGTAATATTCCTATCCCATGAGGCAATGCTTTGTGTACAAGGGTTGGAGAAAAAAGTGGAAACACAACAAGAAATGCATGCTTGAACATAAATGTTGATGACAGCTGACTGCATTTTGCACTGGTGTATTTAACCATGAATGGTATCTGTGCAATGTTCTCAATACATTGCCAGTGTCAGCCTGTCAGAACTGCATTCCATGTCATTTTGAGGGCATTATGTAGGAGCTAAATGAATTCAAACATGAGAAAATTATTGATGCTCATGCAGTGGGTGACTCCATAACCAAGGTAGCCAAAGTGTTTGATTTTTCATGAGGTACCATGGGAAAGCAGAAAAATATCCACTAAGTCACAGCACAGATGAAAGTGTATGTTGAGTGATCTTGACAGCTGGTAATTGAAGAGGATTGTGCCTAAAAAAGGACAACAGCTGAAACAGTTACTGCAGAACTGAATGTTGCACTTGTGAACCTTGTCAGTACCAGGACAACATAAGCCTGGAACTGCAGGGCATGCTGGAATTCCAAAACCACTCATCAGTAATGAAAATGCCCATAACAGGAAAACACGGAACCGAAGTCATAAAAGCTGAACTATGGAACAATGAAAGAACATCATTTGGTCAGATGCGTCTTGATGCACACTATGTCCAACTTCTGGCCGAGCTGATGTCCCAGAAGTGAAACATGATAGGGATTCGGTGATGATTTGGGCAGCCACATCTTGATATTCCATGAGGCCCCATTAGTACTCGCACGCTTGCATTACTGCCAAGAAATTGTGACCATTTTGACTGATCAGGTCCAGCCCATGTTACAGTGTTTGTTCCCCAATGTCCGAAAGAACAGACAGCTCATCCATATAAGTATATAATTCTGGCAATACCGGCCATGACCTTCCTCTTCTGCCCCCCAGGGGCTCAGAATTCATTTGCTGAGTACGGGCTTGGCGACGCCGGAGTCCTGAGCTGGGGACCGGTCAGCACCACCAGTCTCCTGTCACCGTAACCCCCGGACATGCTTCAGCGACCACCGCATGGCGCGGCGATGGAATGTTGTGTGCTGCGGGGAATGGTAATCTTGGCTTGACCGCCTGGATTGCGAGGAAGGTAAACCTTTATAAAAACCCCTCAATCCTACGGTGTGCTGCGCGCCTATAAGATGCATGGCTGTTGGGGTGGAACAGTCGCAAGCGGGCAACCTCTGGGGCACCTGCCGCGCCCCAGTTGTATAAGGCTTACCTAGGCACGCGGGGCTCTGTCTAGGTGGACTTCTAGTTCCCTAGCTGCTCGTGGGACCGAGATGGAACCCTCGAACTTTTATTCTTCTCCTGCCAGCGGAAAGGGTGGACCGCTGGTGGGTTCTAACACCCAATCCAACAAGAGGGCTCGTGTAGCCAGTCCTCCTGATTCAGGTAGTAGTAACAGAACGCATGCTGCTTCGCAGAATGTGTTTTTCATAATTAAAAGAAAAGATGGGAGTTTTGAAAAAGTTTCGCCATTTTATATACAGAAGGGCTTAGAAGGTATTGCTGGCACATTAAAATCTGTAAAGCGCTTGCGAAATGGCACCTTGTTGGTTGAAACATCTAGCTTCCAGCAAGTCCAGAACCTTCAGAAGGCACAATTTCTTGGGGAGTTTGCGATAGAGACTAAATTTCACAACACCTTGAACTACAGCAAGGGTGTTGTGACTTGCAGAGATCTCGTTGACATTCCCCAAGACGAACTGAAGGCTGAATGGTCCTGGGAAGGAATTGTCGACGTGCAACACATTATGAAACGGGTGGATGGTGCTCTCATAAAGACTGACTCATTTATCCTTACATTTAACAGCACCAAATTGCCAGAGCACGTGAAGGCAGGTTTCCTACGTCTCAGTGTACGGCCTTATTACCCCAACCCCATGCAGTGTTTTAAATGCCAACACTTTGGACACACTACTCTTGGCTGTAGACGGGAAGCCACTTGCGGGCATTGTGGTAAAGCCGCCCATGAGGGAGTTGGTTGCTCCTCTCCTCCCAAGTGTGTCAACTGCTCTGGGGATCACCCTGTGTGGAGTAGGGAATGCAGAGTTTTCCTTGAGGAACGGAAGATCCAGGAACTAAAAACTACAAAACGTATCCCGTATGGTGAGGCGAAGAAAATCTACAAGTCCATGCAGCCACCCACGTTCGCTGCTTCCTTTTCTTCCGTTCAGAAACAACCAGTCTTGAAAACCGATGCCGCTACACGAACGGAGGTTGCTACTGTCAGCACTAGCACCTGCGCTTGTCAATGTACGTGTGCCGCTGCCGTTCCTGTGAAGCCTGCTGCTGCCCCCCCCCCCCCACCCGGCCTTCTGACCAGGCCGTGGTAGCTGACATCATGGAACTTCCTGCCCCTTCCCGGGTCCAGTCTTGTGCACTGCCCAGCGCTGCTACACCCCCTACTGCTTCTGAGGTTTTGGCTCCAATGCCACCTCAGGCCAGAACATCGAAGCCAAAGACAAAGGTGAAGACTCGCCCAGTAAAGGAGACTGCAGTTATACAGTCTCCTGATGTGGATGTCATTCTCCCTGATGTCTCTCTCGACTCCTCTTCTGAGGTGATGGAGGTTGATGTCAGACTGGGGCAATCATCTCGCCCCAAAACTGAGCCTCCACCTGTTGTGGGCTCTCCTCCCCAACAGAAAGTGAGAATGAAGGTACTACCACCCTGATAGATGGCTCCCATTATACAGTGGAACATGAATGGATTCCGGGCACATGTGGAGGAACTGAACCTCCTAGCACGGCAACGCCCCCTGTGCTTGTGTTTACAGGAAACACATTTAAAACCATCTGATGCTCCTGTACTAAGGGGCTATACGTCATATCGCAAAGATGACCTGACTGGAGAAAGGGCCAAAGGCGGAGTCGCTGTGTTTGTCAATAATGACCACCACTCCTCTGCTCTCCCCCTGGATACTGACCTGCAAGCAGTTGCAGTTGAAATTCATTCACCTCGGAGGCTTACCGTTTGCTCCCTTTATTTACCCCCTCTGGATGCAATGACCTTAGACGCTCTCACAGATCTTATCGACCAACTCCCTCGCTCATTTCTCCTCCTGGGAGACTTCAATGCCCATCATGTCCTGTGGGCCTCCACTTCTCTTTGCACTCGAGGTCGAATTTTGGAGAGCCTCCTAACATCTCAAGTGTTGTGCATCCTCAACACAGGTACTCCGACTTATTTATCTACTGCTACAGGGTCATTCTCAGCCATTGACCTATCTTTCTGCTCTCCAACCCTCACCGACTCTGTTCACTGGGAGGTCATTGACGACCTTCATTCCAGCGATCACTTCCCTATCCGCATTCATCTCCTGGATGGTGTATCGCTGGAGCAGTGGCCACCATCGTGGATGATTGGCAGGGCTAACTGGCCACTGTTCACTCAGTTGGCTGTCTTTGACCGCCACAATAACATACAGGAATGGGTGGATCACATCATGCTTGTGGTCCATCATGCTGCTGACCTGTCCATACCACAGTCTTCTGGCACTCTTAAGCGGTGCCTTGCGCCTTGGTGGACAGAAGAGTGCCGTTCAGCCATCCGAGACAGGCGTGCGGCTCTTCGCCGATTTAAATGCCGCCCAACAGCGGTCAATCTTACCGCCTTTCGAATCGCGAGAGCCAGGGCACACCGAGTCATTAAAGAGAGCAAGAAAAGGTCACGGCAGGAGTTCCTGGTCTCCATCAGCCATTCCACTTGTTCCACAAGAGTATGGGAAGCCATCCGGAGGATTTCCGGTGAACATAACCGTTTACCAATAGCTGCTGTCCTGAATCAGGGATGCCTCCAAACGACACCCAGAGCCATTGCTCAGATGCTGGCAGAGCATTTTGCACAAAGTACTGCCACTGCAAATCAGGATCCAGCGTTTCGTCGCTACCGTGCGACTGTCGAAAGAGCGACCTTGGACTTTCGGTCGAACAGTTCTGAGGCCTACAATTCCCCTTTCTCCATGTGGGAACTTGAATCGGCACTTACTGAGACTTCTGACACTGCACCAGGTTACGACCGCATCCGGTACTCCATGCTTCGACATCTGCCAGCAGCGTCAAGGGAAATCCTCCTCGAATGTTTTAATGTCATATGGCAGACAGGAGTGTTCCCCACCTCGTGGAGGGAGGCAATTCTCATCCCTCTCCTCAAACCGGGAAAGGACCGCACATGTCCCGGTAGTTATCGTAGTATCGCCTTGACAAGCTGTGTCGGAAAGACCCTGGAACAGATGGTTAACCGGCGTCTGGTATGGCTGTTAGAGACCAGACAGCTCCTTAGCCGCTTTCAGTGTGGATTCCGAAAATTTCGGTCCACGGTCGACAACCTGACCCTCCTAGAGGCGGCTATTCAGCAGGCTTTTCTCCATCAGCATCACTGTATCGGTAACTTCTTTGATATCAATAAGGCATATGATACTACTTGGAGACACTGTATTCTTGCACAAATGCATCAATGGGGCTTTCGTGGCCGCCTCCCGATTTTCATTCGGTCTTTCCTGTCTCAGCGGTTTTTTCGGACCCGCGTTGGTAACACACTGTCTGATCGCTTTGAGCAAGAGAACGGTGTCCCCCAGGGCAGTGTTTTAAGCGTTACCCTCTTTGCCATAGCCATCAACAGTATAACGTCTACAGTGAGGAGTCCAGTACAGTGCCCCTTATTTGTGGACGACTTTGCTGTTTTCTGTTCCTCCTCCAGTGTTGCAACCGTGAGCCGTCAGTTGCAGCTAACAGTGCGGCGGTTAGAGGAGTGGGCTGCAAAGACGGGTTTTCGGTTTTCTGCCGAAAAGTGTGTTTGTGTTCATTTTAATCGTTCTCGTCATTTTTTTACTTTGCCTGCCTTGCATATGGGGGATACTGTCCTACATTTTAGAGACACAGTGCGGTTTCTGGGCCTAATTTTTGACTCCAGGTTGTCATGGCTGCCACACCTACGTGACTTGAAAGCCAGAACACTGAAGGCACTGAACATCCTCAAGTGCCTCAGCCACAGGTCTTGGAGCGCAGACAGGGCGCGTCTCCTACAGTTTTATGGAGCTTTTGTGTGTTCACGGCTGGACTATGGGTGCACAGTATATGGGTCAGCGAGGCCATCTTATTTGCGGATCCTTGACGCTGTTCACCATGCTGGGATCCGACTGGCCACGGGTGCTTATCGGACCAGTCCCGTCCCCAGCCTCTGTGCTGAGTCTGGCGAACCGCCACTTACCATCCGCCGACAGCTCCTGCTGGTGCGTCAGGCTTGTAAGTTTCTTGCAGCTCCCAGATCGCCTGCTCACCATCTTGTTGCCCACCCACCTCTGGACCGCCTTTTTTCCCGCCGTCCCCGGGCTTCGTTGCCATTTGGGATCTGTGTGCAACGTGTACTAGAGTCCCTCGGTGTGGAGTCTGTACAACCCCAAATCCAAGGTTTTAACCGCCTGCCACCCTGGTTACTGAAGAGGCCCGGAGTGATTTTAGATTTATTGCAGTACAAGAGAGATTGCACTCCTGCCACCGTTTTTAATGCAGCATTTTCTGCCATTTTATCTGAGCACCACAACTATGTAGCTGCTTTTACGGATGGGTCGAAACAAGGGGATTCCGTTGGTTGCTCAGTTGTTTTTCTGGATCGTGTCCTCAAGGTCCGACTGCCTCAGACTTTTACTGTCTTTGATGCAGAATTGTCTGCGATCTTGCGGGCACTGGAGCACATGAGACATTCTTCCTCTCCTAAATTTCTTGTCTGTTCCGATTCACTCAGTGCCCTTCACTCATTGCAACGTTTGTATTTGGCAGACAAAATTGTCCAGACCATCCAGGATGCCCTCCTCCGACTACAGCGACTGGGGAAGGTTGTAGCTTTCTGCTGGGTTCCGGGGCATGTCGGCATTGCTGGGAATGAAAGAGCACATCTCGCAGCCAAGGAGGCGTGTCTCGCCCCGCAAGTATCTCAGTGTGCTATCCCCTTGCACGCTCTCACCTCGCTGTTGAGCTCATGGGTCATGCGTCGGTGGGAGGATGAGTGGCTGGAAGTGACTGACAATAAGCTCCATATAGTCAAGCCCACAACACGTGTGTGGTGTACTTCCTTTCAGCCCCATCGACGGGACGAGGTTCTCATCACTCGGCTTCGAATAGGCCACAGCCCTATGACGCATGGCTTCCTGCTCCGGCGAGAGGACCCTCCAATGTGTGGTGCTTGCGGCGTCCAGGTCACTGTGCGCCACGTTTTATTGGATTGCGTTTCATTTTCGACCACGGGTCGCGGCTGACTTGCCAGCGGACCTGCCATCTCTTTTAGGCAACACTCGGACGAATGTGGTTAAAGTTTTAAAGTTCTGTGCACTGTCAAATGTTTTCACAAAGATTTTAGGGAGAGGATTTTAATTTGCTCACTGTGTGACAAGCTCGCCCATATTTTATGTAAGTGGCCAGCCAATAACAATTTCCTGTGACATTCTTGTTGCTATGTTTCCCCTTTCCTTAGGTTTTACTTTCTTGTGTAGCATTTTACTTCTTTTCCTGCTTTCTTTGAGTGTGTGCTTTAGTTTTCTTAGGTCTGTCCACATTCGTTCCTTTTAATGTGTGTCAGGGCGCTGATGACCTCGATGTTGAGCGCCCATAAGCCCCAACACACCACCATCCTCTTCTGTGTGGATGTACACATATTACCCGAACTCTTACGGGACTTGGTAAGAATGTCTTCCACGAGTAATGAGTGTGTTGGATAGGGACACTACGAATGTAGTGTGTGGACATATAAGGTGAGAATGCGGGTCTCGCAGGAGGCGTGCGCAGGATAGTCCCTGCAGTCGCACTGTCCTCTGCGCCCTTGGTGGCACACAAGGGTAGAGCATCTGCCATGTAAGCAGGAGATCCCGGGTTCGAATCCCAGTCGGGGCACACATTTTCACCTGTCCCTGTTGGTATATATCAATGCCCATCAGCTGCTGAAGGTATTAATGTATAATTCTAATTTTGTACTAATTACACGATGTCGTCGTCCCAGTCAATTCAAGCAACAAGCTTATGTTTATTTCGCAACATGGAAGAAAGTACGTTTCAAGCAGTGATTAAACACTTCTATTTAAAGGGCTTAATACTCATACAGATCAAAGCTGAGTTGGGTGAAGTTAATAGCACATCTGCTCCTGTGTTTACAAATGTTTACAATTGGGCAAATGACTTTAGATATTGGTGTACATTCACAAACGATGAACAGCCCAATCGATGTGACCACCTCTGAAATAACAGATAAAATCAATGATAAAATTCGAGTTCAACAAATCAAAGTGCATGAAATAGTTGAAGCCACAGGCGTATCACAAGGTGGAGCAATTACAATTTTGCACAAAAAATTGGGTCTGAAAAAAATATCCACAAGATGAATGCCCCTTTTGTTCTCAGTGGAGAATAAATCCTCAGGTTGTGTTTGGCACATTCCTGTCTAAATCCTTCCAGGTTTCAGCATATATAGGAAACTCTGGACAAAAGATGGGTACACCACTACACTCTGTAGGCTAAGGAACAATGAAAACAGTGGGTTTTTGAAGGCAAATAGGCTCTAAAGAAGGTGAAGACAGTTAAATCGGTCAGTAATGTGATGGCCACAGTTTTTTGGGATGCATGCAGAATAGTCTAAGTGATCACTTCAAAATGGGACCAACAATAACTGGAGAGTATTGTGTGTTGCACTGGGTGAATGAAGAAATCAAGGAAAAACATGCTTGTTCGAAAAAGAAAAGATTTCCTTCCATGATGACAATGCAGGGATGCACACCTGTGCAGTTTCGATGGCCAAAACTATGGAATTACAGTTCAAATTACTGGAACATAAACCAGATTTGGCCCCCAGTGATTTTTTTTTACTTTCAAACTTAAAAAAGTGGCTCAGCAGATAATAGTTCACCTAGAATGAGGAGGTAATCACCCAATACATATGCCTGTTTTGCAGACCTTCTGAAATCCTACAGTTTGGATGGTTTAAGAAATTTGGAGCAATGCTTGTAAAAGGGTATAGAGTTAAAAGAGGATTATGTTGAAAAATATTTTTAAAAATCCTGAAATAATTTTTTTATCTATCCCTTTCTCTTTCTGAGGACTTATTGAATGACCTCGTAATATCAATTGTTTACTTCTTGACAAAAATGCCATCCCAGTGGTGGTGGTGGTGGTGGTGGTGGTGGTGGTGGGGGTGGGGGGTGAGGGGGGGGGGGGGGGGGGATCTGCACTTAACAAAATGTAACTTTGTGCCTTGTGGTGGTAGTGCCCTTTCACTTCATCATGACCACTGAGTCAAAACTGCCACGAAAATATCTGGTAGTTACAATAGTTATAGCTATGAGGCGAAAAGACTGAAAAAGTTCAATTATGTATACAGCAATTGGCATATTTCAATTCATCATTGAGATACTGGAAAACTGTAAATTGTTTACAAAAACAGATTGTTTACACAACATTTGCATGACCCACAATTGGCTACTGCTCAAATTTTTTAGAACCCATATCAGGTAAAGTTAACTGAGAACATCAAGCTTGTGGGAAAAAGACAACACAAAGGGTCATTCACTTGTTGGCACCAAGATCATTTATCAGAAATCTTAGAAAGGCTTAAACCAGCATACACCTGAATAACAACACAATAGATCTTATGAAAAACTACCTAAAAATTTCATGTTACCAGGCTTTCGAGGAAGAAACTGTAAATTTTCAGCCTTCTGTATGGCAAATAATGGAAGAGGTAAAGGTAAACTACCTGTCATATAGCTGAGTAGTTGACAAACACATAAACAAGACTGAAAATATTGCTGACTTTGTAACAAGATCCTCCTCAAAAGCTAACTAACGAAATCACATGTGCATCAACTTCACTGTCCTGGTACTATAATCTGACTGGTTTTCCTGTAGTTAGTATTTGAAATCAAGCCACCAGCAAAACTAAATAAAATTGTGGCAGCTAAGAACAACATGTAACACATGGCACATATTCTGGTAACAGTAGCACAGCAGAGTACTTACACTTGCAGTCTCTTTGATCCTCTTCGATTCGGTGTATCATGACGTGACTGAAATTTAGGTCTCTGTAACAGTAGTAACTGAGTATAAGTTTTCTGCATATATTAAGTAGTCATGTAATGAAAGAAGTTGTCCAACAATAAAAATTTTATGTTTCAAAAATCATGTCAACATAATAACAACCATTAACTGCCAACACACATGCTTCATGCACAGCTTTTCTCCTTGTTACAGGTTTAACAGCCACTTATCGATCACTTAAAGCAGCATGAGCTGGGATTCAAGAAGCAAATGACAATGTGTAACTTGTAAGTTAAAAATTACAATATACTATTATACTTATGTAATATTATGCAGTATGTAAATCCAGTATGGGAAAATCAAGTTCGAACTACAAGACTTATGCCCTGGATAATACAAAAACCAACAGTTGCCTACATCAATACAGCCTAGAAGCAGGGTGGGTTATCATGTTATGTCTGAAGGTAATGCAGTATAGTATACAAAAATGCTGAAATTAACGACAAACCAACAACATGCCAATTTTGAATACAGGCATTTTAATTTTTACAGTCACCCAGTCATCCAGTGTAGCTAACAAATCCACAGGACAGTTTAAGGGAAAAATCTTATGCAATGGGAAAAACCTTTCACCAATCATACCAATTATATGTAATTTTTTGGTATGGTGGACTTTGGCACCAATGTTAACTCTGCGTAAGCATAATGTAATGATGTTTCTTGGATACAACAAAAGTTGTGAAAAAGGAAAATATGCAGCTAATTTTGAGCTTAATAGTTACTTATATTTATCATTTTTAATGTTTAACACTTCCCTTTCTTTTACTTCACATACAAATTTTCCTGGGAAAACCCTGTCTGGTATATTTATGGTATTTTCTTTCCATTTGACTCTTTTTTCAGTTTACATGTGTATTGTGAAAAATTAAGTGGAATTCACTGATTCAAACAATTAAGGGGTCACTTGAGATATCACATGTTATGGAAAATTGAGCTTTCCATTTACTTTAAATTACTTAGAAAGATCACTTTCAGATAAATAGTAAATTACAGGAATATAAAAAATAGGTGGCTTGTAATTCTTGACAATGAATACAATGATGTGAGGAAATTTTTGTGCAGAAACAAGTCAAGTTATCCATTATTACAGTCTCCATTGTAACCATGAACATCCCATATTGGTATTCAACTTTGTGGCAAAAATTTAGAGGCATGGGCCGGAGATGACTCTATTCCCAAGGCGGGTAACACACTTAAAGTCATCAGTAGTAGACCCAAAGGACAACCTAAGCAATGTTGGGCTGATACAATTCATAAAGACCTTAAATGTGTGAACATCCACCCAGATGCAGCCCGTGAGAAAAGAGCTTAAATGCGTGAACATCCGCCCAGATGTAGTCCATGATAGAGCAAAATGAAGACAATGGACCCATGTAGTGGACCCCGCAAGCATGCAGGATAAACACTGAAGGAAAAGGAGAAGAGTGAGGAGTATCTAAGTAAAACTTTACCAATACTAAATAACAGCATTTCCATGCCTGAAACAGTCGAGGGATTTGCCAGCTAGCTGTACGAGGTGCATTCAAGTTCTAAGGCCTCCGATTTTTTTTCTCCGGACTGGAAAGAGATAGAAACATGCGCATTGTTTTAAAATGAGGCCGCGTTCATTGTTAATACGTCCCAAAAATGGCCGCACCTTACGGCAGATGGAATTTTACCGCCAGCGGCGAGAATGAGAACTGTTTTAAATACTTAAAATGGCGACATTTTCCTTACTTGAACAGCGTGCAATTGTTCGTTTTCTGAATTTGCGTGGTGTGAAACCAATTGAAATTCATCGACAGTTGAAGGAGACATGTGGTGATGGAGGTGTCCATGTTTTGAGACAGCGAGGGCGTAATCCTTACCCATTGCGTTCCAAAGGGCACTACGGTAACAGGTGCATCCTACGAAAATGTTTTGAAGAACAAATTCCTTCCTGCACTGCAACAAAAACGTCCAGGAAGGGCTGCGCGTGTGCTGTTTCACCAAGACAATGCACCCGCACAGCGAGCTAACGTTACGCAACAGTTTCTTCGTGATAACAACTTTGAAGTGATTCCTCATGCTCCCTACTCACCTGACCTGGCTCCTAGTGACTTTTGGCTTTTTCCAACAATGAAAGACACTCTCCATGGCCGCACATTCACCAGCCGTGCTGCTATTGCCTCAGCGATTTTCCCGTGGTCAAAACAGACTCCTAAAGAAGCCTTCGCCGCTGCCATGGAATCATGGCGTCAGTGTTGTGAAAAATGTGTACGTCTGCAGGGCAATTACATCAAGAAGTAACGCCAGTTTCATCGATTTCGGGTGAGTAGTTAATTAGAAAAAAAATTGGAGGCCTTAGAACTTGAATGCACCTCTTAATACCCTTTTCAATCTAATTCCACGGATACTCAATACAATTCAGCTGGGGGTTCTAGTTGACCTTACCATCCACACAGCAGTCTCATTATTACAGGTATGACTCAGGAAAGTCATACTGACACATAAATAACAGAAATTGTATTCTCATCATATAGTTGAGGATCTGAGCAGTCAACAGGCACATAAACAATAATGAAAGCTTACATGCATGTCTGAAAGAACAGACACTGATCCACAATGGTAAAAAATACTTCAAAATTAATTTGCTGACTGCAAATTTCTTGACATCACCTGTATATATTTACTACCCAGTATTCAGATATCAAAATTTGTGCTGGACTGGTACTTAACACCTGGATTTCCCACTTATTGCAAGTGGCTCCTTAACCACTTTGGCTATCGGTGCATGATTTTAGTGGACTATGATATAAGGATGTAGGTAGTGTGACTTCTGGAAAGCTGGGTTGTTTTGAGGAGGTAGTATACTGAGCTGAAAAGGGCCAGGTGAAGTGGACGGGAGAGAAAGTGCTGAGGTTGTGAAGGAATGAGGATAGCATGTCTTAGCTCTAGATTTCTATCATGAAGATGTCACCAGTGAACCTGTACCAGACCAGGGGTTTAGGATCGTGGATGGCTAGGAAGGTTTCCTCTAGGTGGCACATAAATATGTTGTCATAAAAGAGTGCCATGCGGGTGCCTGTGCCTGTGTCACAAATTTATTCGTAAATCGTCTCCTACAAGGAGAAGTAGTTACAATACGGATATAGTAGATCAGATGTGTAAGGGCTGTGGCAATGGGTTTGATGTCGGTTGGGGACACAGAGGTAGGGTTTGAGCACACCATGGCTACGCTCTTGCTAACCAACACTCCAATCTGTTGCCTGATGCCTAACTTCCTGCAACAAGGACACAAACTGCTTCTTTCAGCACTTCGCAACCATCCCCAAATGATTACCACCAGGATGCCTGTTTATCACTGTTATGCCACCTCCCTATACACCAACAAGCCACAAGCCTGTGACTTCGCCACTGTGAAACATACCTGTCTGTGTTCACATTCGCCTCCTGCAACTCAGCAGTAACATTTTTTTAGCTATAGTGGACAAAGAAATCCCATGAAAGATCAGTTTTCTCTATAAGTGATTTATTGAAGACATAGGCATTTCCTGCTCCCCATAGTTGTGCCTATCACTAGAAATATTTTAGGATTGGATGTGATTACCATGTCCGAGTTTTCATTTCATAAAAATGTTACATTAACCTCTAATGCTAAAGAATTGTTAGCCATAGATGACCTCTGCCACAAATTCTCAGAACTGTTCCCATCTGATAGATTGAAAAAAATTGTCATTTGTCCAGATTATGCAGTCTGCAATTTATTAAATGAAACATGGTAATTTTGATGAAGTGTCTGTTTTCATCATCTCAAAAACATGACTTGTTATTTAACTTTCAAAAGGCCACGAGTGGCATGCCCAGGAACTAAAGGAGATCAATTCAATGATGCAGTGGGACACTACGTGGGCAATTTCAACCCTGATGGAGTGCACAAGTGCATTTGGAATCTGTTGAGCACAGATTGAATCCTAACTATAATGGAGTTGAGAACTCTCACCCATTTCTTAGAAGACACATCTTCAGCATACTGTAATCAAAACTATTTTCACACCAATTAGCCAATATGTGAAAGCAGATGCTCTATCTTGGCTGCCCATGGGGCTTTTAGGCTCCCAAGAGGCAGTGCATTTCCCATTAGCTGAGGAGGTGACTCAAGCTTCAGATGAAAAACATACCGATTTTATCCAATGCAAAGTTTTTGTATTCTTATTTATTCTGCCTCCACCATGAGAAAAAAATAGATGCTCTGTCAAACCAAAACTGGGTACAAAGCAATGTTACCACTCTTTTGATTATGGCTACTTGCATTTATGGGCTAACAGCAAGTTGTGCACCCTAGCTTTAATTTCTGTAGCTTTCTTGAGAGTGTTGTAAATCTATTGTAATTAATAACTATATTTATGTGACTTACCATACGAAAGCGCTGGCAGGTCTAAATATATTTTTCCCGCGGTGAATGTTTCCCTCTATTATATTGTAATTAATAACTATTTAGAGAAAGCACTTCATGTCATCTTTTCTTGTACTGTCACCACACACTTAGTACCGTGTTGAAAGTGTGTGTAAGTCAACGTAATTGTTAGACATTTTCTGAATGGAGATTAAATATTAAAACAAATTTACAGCATTGTTCAAAAAAGTTACATTTATATGCAGAACAATATTCACCTAGAACCAGTCAGTCATTGTATTACTACATCATAATTGTCATGCTCTACGGGTATGTATGTAGTGGCAATGCCATAATTATACCTGCAAACTTGAGTATTTGCTCTATTTTAACACAAATTGAGTCCACTTGTACCTGACAACAGACCCTAGTGACGAGTTTTCAGCTAAATGGGCAGCAACACAGACCAGAGAGAAAAGCCTCCAAACCAACGGAGACAGTGAGTTCAGAAACAACTTCATAGGGCTCAGTGGTGAATTTAAAGTTAGTATACAGAGCCTACGTCTGATCTCTAGTATCTACATCTCTATTCCATGCTCATTAAGATCGTGGCTGAGTAGCACATGTGAGTCCCTAGTGCAAAAAGTTGTTAAAGAGACAGAGACAAGGACTGAATTGCTGTCTCAAATTCTGCGAAGGGCAGTAGCACTGGACAGTTATTTACTTACTATGTCCCATGTCACAGCACTCCTGATACAGTTCAGGGATGTGTGTGTTGGCTTGCACTTAGGGGCATCAGGTGAGGATCTGTCTGGCCCAGTTCCCATGTGATAGTTGCTGGACCTACTCTACTTCTGCCAAGGCTAAATTTTGTATTATCACCTTTGTATTATCACCAGAACCCGCTCTGACTCATGTTCCAGCAGCCACTGCTCCAACGTAGAGCTCCTATGACTTTGTCATCCCCTCTCACCAGGCAGCATTCCCACTGCTACCCAACAATTTTCACACGCACACACCCGTTGTCACCGTAACAAGATCACTACATACAAGAGTGCCTCTACACCATCGTCTCCGGGGGCTACACACGAGGATACTGTGCTTCACAAAATCCAACCACTTCATCAATTATTTAAACTCACACTGGTCCAGCAGAATTGCTAACCAAACATCAAGACTGAGTTTGTCAATAAAAAGGGGTCAGTGACGACACTCTTGGTCCCTTTAGGACCTGGCACATGTTTGGACATTACAATCTGGATATGCACCTGATTACTGTCTACTATCTTGCTAGTTACTTTCATATAGACTCATTGATACTTTCTTGCCTGTGAGAGTGCATACAAGCAGGGTAATAACGGACAAATACTTGCTACTGTTTGAGTTTCCTCGTGACAATAACTTTTTATTTATATGGGTTTTGGTCTTGTATTAATAAAACAATGTTCAGCTTATAAAATAATCAAACTTAAAATTGCTGCACAATTTTTTTTCTCAAAGATCTACTGCAAATGGGCATATACAGAAACATACTTCAGTTACATGCTTAGTAATCCTGTTTTATAAGAAAAAGAAATTTAGCAGTATGCAAAACAAGGGAAAGGTGACCGCTCATGTATAGCCAATCAATGTGTGACACATAGTAACACACAACAGAGAACAGCATTCACACATGCTTTTCAATACATACATACTTCTACACAGACACCCAAAGGCACACTCCCGCAGCCATGTGTTGGGCTCCACCCAGGAATTTCCATTGTTGTAATAGGAAAACAAAATTTGCTTCATACATTAAGCAAATGGATGAGAATTGATAGTATTTCATAAGCATTCAGGTGTTGGACAGTGATGTTTCCTTTTTTCAGCTGTAGTTACTTGATTGTAAGAGTTTACTTGCATCAGATAGTTTGTGAAGCGTGTCAGGCTTTCAGTAGAGTGTAGAAGAATGTCATTTTACGTCACATGCTATCTTTAAGTATATCTTCTGCAAGTGGATGATACTATTTTTTATAAATTTAACAATTAGATCACAGACTTCTAATTACTAACTCAGAAACAGGAAATTTGAATAGCTGTAGGTAACACTGATCAATGATCCTTTAATAAAACTGAAATAAAAAATGTAATTTTCAACTAGTTGCAGAGGCAACAAAGTGTGATTTCTAAAGGTAATAACATGTGATGTGTTTCCAAATGTTTTGTGTGGTTAAAATTTAAGCATGTTAACCCAAAGGTATAGATGATACACTTTCTTGTTGACCATAAACCCTATCCATTGTGTATGTCAAAAACATTACGATTGCCTGACAGATGATACAGTCTCACCTGGGCAATCCAAGTAGCACAGACGCACTCTGTTACGAGACAGTCATCTGACATAATGAGAGAAGAGAAGATAAGGTAGACATTAAACAATTTAATGGAACAGATTTCAAAGCAAGAGCATTTTACTAGTCATCCAAATCATGCATTCACATGAAACTCTGAGTGCGAAAAGCACTGTACATTTGTGAGCTTAATATGGATGCATCAGATTTCACTGAGCAAAGGATAAAGCTAAGGGGGTGTATGTTTCACAGAATGCTAGTACGGTTGCCAGACAACAAAAGTACGTCAAAGGTCAGGAGTCAAACTGGTGTTTGAACGGTGATGTAACACCAAATACACCTCAAAGCCTGGCTAATTTCCAAGCTGCAAGCACACTTAATACCATCATCTGACATTGAAGACAGGTCAGTCATCAAAATACTGTGTGTAGAGCTGAACTTTCAATCTCATTGGACATCTGAAAATTAGACATCTACTTAAGTTGTAACCTTTCTGCAGTGCAGACTCCAAGAGTTGGTTGAAACTGAATGTAAACAGTTGTGAAATGTTTAAGTATGAGAGGTATGTCTATAAGAAAATTAGCCAAGATTTCACCAGATGTTTCTTTCACATTGTGTTAATGAAACATATTTTGATCTCCAAAGCACTTGATCGTGGATGTGACTAGAAACATCTGGGTGAAGATAGCAGTCTAATGTGAAACGAAGACAGTACTATGTTATTTATATCAACTACCAGATGCTACAGCTGATTACTTCAGAAGCAATATATGCATTATTATATTACAGGGGTTGGACAAAAATGTGGAAATACCACAACAAATGCATGTTTGAACATAAATACAAATGCTAGCCAGGCCTGCAGGTTGTGCTGTTGTATTTGACCATGAATGGCGCCTCCCAATATTCTCAGTACATTGCAAGTGGCAGTTGTGGTCAGAACAGAGTCCTGCATAATTGTGAGTACATTGTGCCAGAGCCAGGTGAATTAGAATTTGGGTGATAGTTGATGTTCATATGGTGAGAGTTTCCATAACCAAAGGAGATTGAGTGTTTGGTTTTTCAAGAGGCACTATATCAAAGGTCTATACCACATACAAGGAACATGGAGAAATATCATCCATTCAGAACAATGTCGTACTTGCAGACCCTGTCAGCACCAAACCAACATGAAGGCAGCTCCAGAAGCAGCGAACTGCAGGGCAAGCTGGAATTCCAAAACCACACATCAGTGATGGAAAGGCCCATAATGGGAAAATGTGCTTCCTGGAGTATGAAGCAATAGAAGAATGTCATTTGTTCAGATGTGACTTGTTTCACAGTTTCCAGCTTCTTGCTGAGTTTACATCCATGTGAAACATGACAACAGTTTAGTGATGATTTGGTCAGCCATATCATGGTACTCTATGGACCCCATGGTTACTCTGCAAGGTCACATTACGGCCAAGGATTATGGGTCTCTGTTCACACAGCTTGCATTTTCCAGGAGGGTTTTGTGAGCACAAGGATGAATTGCCACATCTCCCCTGGCCACTACAGTCACCAAATCTCAATATTACTGAACCTTTGTCATTTACTTTGGAGAGAAGGGTGCAAGATCACTATACACCTCCATCATCATTACCTGAATTTGTTACTATTTTAATAGTATAAGATTCCCTTGAAAACTAGACCAGTGTATTTATCCACTCTGAGATGACTGGAAGCTGCTTTGAATGCCAAAGGTTTCCATATGCCATATTAGGCATGGTAACGTGTTGTGTTTTTGGTGTTTCCTCTTTTTTTGTCCACCGCCTGTATCTAGTAAAAGGATAATCTAACAACAAATTGCCTTTAGCCAAGAGGACTGTACATTTCCTACAGGGGACAGGAATTCGTAAGGAGAGAAGGACCAAAATTTAATCTGTGTCAACATTAAAATAATTAGACTGCTTGACCTCCAGCACAAATTACACAAAGCAGCTGAGGTGCACTCAAATACTTCATCCAATGGGTCATGGAAAATTGTGTGACATGTAACATGACGACAAATATGGCAAAAATACCAGCAAATTTCATGAAGATCATAGGACTTTCAGTTCAAAAGGTAACATAGAGCAACAGCCAAAAGTATTGATGGCAATTCATGCATCTGCTTGCAAAGCCATGCAGGTATCCCTCAGTAAGCTGCATAGACATACTTCAGTAAAATCTCTTAAATAGAATACCAGAGTGTTTGGGTTCTTGCGTCAGAGACTACTTGTACCATTTGCCAGAACTCGGAAAGGTAGACGTAACATAAGTCTTATATCAGAGGCTCATCTATGCTGCAACATCTCAGTATGTCTTCATTGACTACACAAATACAGAAATGGAGGACACAAAGGAAAATTGTGTGTCAATGATACGTAAAACGAATTGCTGAAAAGTAACAAGATCGAATAGTAAACCTGATGCAATTCCCACTGTTTTACAGATGGCAATAGGATACTATTTGCTGCAGATATCTTGTATACGGATCAGACCTGTAAGACTGAAAAAAATAGCATTAATTGTTTTCATCCAGGAGTATCAGTAAAATCAAGTACGCAAAATATAAATTATTAGCACCTTCTCTACTGTAAAATCCTGTAATATTTGAAAATTAAACACTTTCAATTAAAAGTAAACAATGTTTTAACAAAATAATTCCTCCAAAACACAGGTCTTGCTTTCCTGCAGAAAATATTGCAATCATTAATCCAGATACGTATCGAAACACCAGGTGCTGTGCGAATTCAGTAGCCCATAATGATGCCATTATTTACAAACAGGTATTGACATTGAGAAACTGATTTAAAAGAGAAAATCTCTAATGAAATTTAAAATGTTTCTGCTTACATGTTGGTGCTGTGAAAGGTTGTTTACTCCAAAATGACAGATAGGTAAGGTACTTGAGAAAGAAAAAGCTTAACAGATTTGTTATACAACTCTGAACTACTTCATCAGTCAAATACTTACGGGTAACTTCACGAACTGGTATAAAATCATCACCTCAAACTAGCTGCAAGGAGAGGAAAACAGTCTTGGATCATGAATGAAGTTCTTCATCAGAGTCAGAAAGTTACAGAGCTAATACACAATCTCTTCTTGAAAGCTGTTAAGCTGACATCCTTAATGGTGTATAGGAGGATAACATAATTAGAAAAATCTCTGTAATGCAAAACTGTTCTTTCAAGAGAGATGGTTGGTACAAGCGGATAGCATCTTCATGATTCATAATGTAAAATATTTCTACTGCCTCTCTTCCACACTGCTTGTAAAGCTTAGAGACAAGACGACTTCGAGAAAATACACACACACACACACACACACACACACACACACACACACACACACACGAAAGTGCCCACCCACCCCATGCCACATTTTTGCCCCCCACATGCTCCATGCAGGAGCAAGTAGGAAAACATAAATGCCTGACATGTCTTTTCCACACACTGAGTACTCATGTGAGTGTAATACACATGCTGAAGCACTGTTGTACTCTACGTAGTAAATTTGATTCCTCAATATTTACATAAATAATTACCTCAGACTTACTTCAGCCTAAGTATTTTGCAAAGAATTACTGTACAATATAGTTTACCAAGCTGGAATGCAGGATCTGAAGCAGTACAGCAGCAAGCTTAGAATATACAACTTACTACCATTGGTGAGTTAGCAGCTGCAACTCCTTGGATGCTGCCACCACTTGCAGATTTCTGGTGTTCCTTGAGCTGCTGCAGCGACTTGAGCAGTACCGTAGCACGAACTCTAGCATACACATTCATGTATTCATCACGATTATGTAGGATAAGCCAATCAGCCATGCGTACTAATTCAGCAGCCACATCCTCAGGCAGCTGGACTGGAGCTGAAGGGACTTCCTCTACTGGCGTATCTGTGGGCAGAATTTGTATGAACAAGAATTACATACGCCCTAATACAATCTTTCTTTTCCATTGATGATAATGTGTAGAGAACAACTATATACTAGTAACAACAATACAAACTGGATGTACATATCTTCCAATCCATTTCTAGGTAAAAAATATTGTGGCTGGGGGGGAAAAAAAACCACACACACACACACACACACACACACACACACACACACACACACACACAAAAGTGTGGGGAATTTCCTTATACTATGAAATCAATATAGACAGACAGAAAAAAATCTCCAACACCAAGATGGTGTTGTCAAACAATGGAAAATCCAGGACGAAATAATGACAGTACTATGAAAAGGATAAATTGCTACTCACCATACACTGGGGATGTTGCATTGCAAACAGACACAACAAAAATTAGAAAACATACACACACATTCATGCAAAAGCAAATAATACACACATGACCACTGCCTTTGACTACTGCCGCTAGTGATGTCACTGTAAGGACGCAAATCAGGTTGGCTTTAAACACATGCTGTAATGGTTGTGAACATTAATTACATTTGATACTGAACATGGTGAGTTGATGTTAGTCAAGAATACCTTTAAGACAACCATGACACCATTGTTAACAGCTCACTGACTATGAACGAGGTCGTGTAGTAAGGCGAAGAGAAGTTGGATGTTCCTTTCACGATACTGCAGAAAGACTTGGCAGGAATGTAGCCACTGTACATGACTTTATGGCAGCAGTGGTCACAGGAAGGTATGGTAACAGGAAGACCAGGCTCTGAACAGCCATGTGGCACTGCCAAGAGGGAAGACCATCGTACTTGGTGTATGGCTGTGGCGCATTTGTGCAGCAATTTGAAAGGCAGTTGGCACCACAGTGACACAGCAAACTGTTACAAATTCAAGGACAGCTCTGAGCCGGGTGCTCTGAAGTGTGCATTCCACTGACCCCAAACCACCACAGTTTGCGACTTCAGTGGTGTCAAGCGAGAGCTCATTGGAGGGTGGAGCAGAGGTCTGTTGTGTTTTCTGATGAAAGCCACTTCTGCACAAGAACCATTTGAGGCTAGGTGTTGGTCAGAAAAATGCAAGTTGAGGGGCTGCAACCAACCAATCTGCGAGCTAGGCACACTGTACCTACAACTAGAGTTATGGTTTTAAGTGTGATTTTGTATGACATTAGGAGCACTCGCACGGTTATCCCACATACCCTGACTGCAAATTTGCATGTCAGTCTGGTGATTCAACCTATTTTGCTGCCGTTCATTGACAGCATTCAAGGGGATGTTTTTCAACATGATAACATTTGTCCACATATCGCTGTTGTAATCCAACACGCTGTACAGAGTGTCGTCATGTTGGCTGGGCCTACTCTATCACCAGATACGTCTCAACATCCAGTATTAACCATCCCTTTATTAAGTGACAAGTACAACAGGCAATTAACTCCATCACACAAATTGAC
This sequence comes from Schistocerca piceifrons, assembly GCF_021461385.2. Lineage (NCBI taxonomy): Eukaryota > Metazoa > Arthropoda > Insecta > Orthoptera > Acrididae > Schistocerca > Schistocerca piceifrons. The sequence continues at coordinate 390,096,689 of NC_060139.1, read as the reverse complement.
ATCCAGCACCTGTATGACATAATACAAGCATGTTTGCATGCTTGCATGTGACACTTAGGCATTTACACCGGTTACTGGTTTCCACACAGTTGCGCTCTTCCAAAGCATGCTGTACAAGGAGGTCTGATAACGTGCAGATGTCACAGTACACCGGACAGGCCCTCTGGGTGTATTCTCTTCGAAGAAGAAAGGTTCTTGTGAATCCACACCACAGCCACACATGGCGAGTCTAATGACTCTTCATGCAGAACACATGGTTTAACAGTACCCCAAATTTGGCAGCTCTATATATTCACTGCACCCTGAAGTGTAAAATGTGCCTCACGACTCCACAGAGTATTGCCTGGCCACAAGTCATTAACTTCGAGCCCTGCCAGAAACCGAAGAGCAAATTCAGAATGTTTCTGCGAATCATGAGATTTCAGCACCATCCGGGGATCTTGTACGGGTACCAGTGCAAAACAGACCACAAAACTTTCTGTACTGTTGACCATGAGCTGGACAATTCTCACAACGCTGCGCAAGCACTACCACTAGCACTAGCACTACCCACAGCACACATTGCATGGTCAGTTGCAGCAGCAGCAAACCTCATGAGTAACTTCCACTGGCATAGGACACCTCTTCCAGGTGCCACATTGAGCTCACTCGTGTTTTCAAATTTCATTATCATCATCTTTAAACATTTAATGACATCGAGCCTCTCCTCTGGCATTTCAGTTGGCAATATTCTCTCAATCTAGCACTGCAATTGCTGCCATTCACATAAAACAATTTCACTAAAAGCACGCAGTCTCTCTTCTAGATATCCATGCTGTTCACTCACATTATGGCTTGTCAACTGACATCATGGATGTCATACAAACAGTGTACATCGCCAGATTTGCACCTGGTGGCCAAAACTGGAACTATTTTTTCCCAGTGTACATCAGTTCTGCACCAATGCATTGGCATATCTACTAAGTTTTGTTACCATACAATAATTAACAGCCCACACTGGACATCCATGAGTAGCTGTACTTTAATTACGATTACGCAGTACATTTAAAAGTACACTAAGCCGTCGGACAAAGACCTAATTCAGATTTAGGAAAAAACACATTCATACATGCACAACTCACACCCACATGACTGCTGTTATCTCTGGACACAGAGGCTCAACCACATTGATCATCAATCTCGGTTTGGGTGGGTAGTGGGGGTACAGAGGTGGTGCAGTGTGGGAATGCACAGTATAACAGGGTAGGGGTGGATGTATGTGAGTGCTTACGGGTACTCAACGGCGAGGTTGTCAACACCCTTACACACATTAAAAGCAACGAATGTGCATAAAATTACTAAAATGTGATCATACAAGCTAAGACAACATAAAAGAATAAAAGATGCTATACAAGAGACTAAAACGAAAAAGGAGTTAAAAAGAAGGCACAGGACAATGTCAGTGGCAGGCCACTTATGTAAAAAAAAATTGGTGATCCAGTCATCCTATTAACAGATTAAAATTATCTCCCTAAAATCTTGGAAGAAACATTGGACAATTTATAAAACTTTAAAACACTAACCACTTTAATTTGAATGTTACCTAAAATAGAGGGCATGGCCCGCTGCTTAGAAAATATGGTGGTGAACAATGATCTGCATGCCCCAAGTGACACACGCTGGAGGGTCCTCTTGCTGTATGTCATAGGACTGTGGCCTATGTGAAGACAAGTGAGGAGAACCTCGTCCTGTCTACATGGCTGGAAGGAAGCACATAATGGATGTGCCGTGGGCTTTAATAGAGGGAGGTTATTGTCTGTCAATTATAGCCACTCTTGCTCCCACCGACACAAGACTCTGAGTTCAAGAATGAGGTTATAGCTTGCAAGGGATGGCACACTGAAATACAGGGTGATCAAAAAGTCAGTATAAATTTGAAAACTTAATAAACCATGGAATAATGTAGATAGAGAGGTAACAATTTACACACATGCTTGGAATGACATGGGGTTTTATTAGAACAAAAAAATAAATAAATAAAAAAAAACAAAGTTCACAAAATTTCCAACAGATGGTGCGTGAAAGATCTCTTGCGCGCGTCGTTTGGTGATGATTGTGTGCTCAGCTGCCACTTTTGTCATGCTTGGCCTCCCAGGTCCCCAGACCTCAGTCCATGCGATTATTGGCTTTGGGGTTACCTGAAGTTGCAAGTGTATCGTGATCGACCGACATCTCTAGGGATGCTGAAAGACAACATCCGACGCCAATGCCTCACCATAACTCCAGACATGCTTTACAGTGCTGTTCACAACATTATTCCTCGACTACAGCTATTGTTGAGGAATGATGGTGGACATATTGAGCACTGCCTGTAAAGATCATCATCTTTGCTTTGTCTTACTTTGTTATGCTAATTATTGCTATTCTGATCAGATGAAGGGCCATCTGTCGGACATTTTTTGAACTTTTGTATTTTTTTGGTTCTAGTAAAACCCCATGTCATTCCAAACATGTGTGTCAATTTGTACCTCTCTATCTACATTATTCCGTGATTTATTCAGCTTTCAAATTTATACTGACTTTTGATCACCCGGTACCTAAAGATTATGACATACCACCTTGGTTGCTAGAACAACCTTTCCATTCCCCAAAATTCCCATGTGCCCTGGTACCCAGCATAAAGACACCTCCTTCCCCCAGTAGTTGTAGCTGGAGGAGGGCCATCCTCAATGGTCTGGACTACCGTACTTTATCTGCTGCGTACAAATGTTTCAGAGAGTGATGGGCACTCAGAGAATTGGAACAGACATGAAATTTAGCACTGGAAGAATGTCTTATCTGCTCCACTGCCCTCATGATCGCATATAATTCTGCATCAAAGACAGCATACAGTCAGACCTTAAGGACACAATACGGAAAAACAACAGAGCAACCAACAGAGACCCCCCCCCCCCCCCCCGTTTTGACCCCACATGTAAAAACAGCTACAGGATCGTGGTGCTCAAATAAAACACCAGAAAATATCATATTAAAAGTGGAAGCAAATGTGGAATCTCTCCTGTACTGCACCAAATCTAAAATTACTCTGGGCCTCTCCAGTCTCCCAGGAGGAGAAATGGTTGCATCAGTTGTACAAGATCCGTGAGTGTCTCAGACTCTATTGCATCTTGCAGTGGTAAATACAGTCAGCAAATAGTGATCCTCTTATACACATGAATTTCAACTGCAACTGCTTGTAGGTCAGTAGCCAGGAGGAGAGCAGAGGAGTGGTGTGCATAAGTGACAAACACTGTGACCACTACCTTGGTTCTTTTCCCTTGATATGTCATCTTTGCGGTACAGCGTATAGCCCTGTAGCACAAAGACGTCCGTATCTTTAAAATGTGTTCCTTGTAAACACAAGCACAAGGGGTGTGCCTTTGCTAGGAGTTTCAGTTCCTCCACATGACTCCTGAACCCATTCAAGTTCTGCTCTAGAATGGGAGCCATTCCATTGGTGTAGTTTTAATTTACCCTACCTTTGCTCCAGAGAGGTAAAGCACTTGTAGAGCAAGGAGGAGTAGAGAGGCTGCCAGGATCCGAGGCATCTAATTCCATGTCGTCGTCCTCATTGGTCAAACGCACCAGGATGAAATCTGATGGTGCCTGGGACAGCTTTTGACCTTGAACGTTGGGACCTTTCCTGGCACCCTATCCCTATGAGGATGGGAGTGAAATGGGGTATTGAGAGGCACTCTGCTTTGTGTGTGCCTTCTGGATGCTGACTGTGGAATAATTGTTGGTCTTTCCTGTTGCAGCTGCCTTGATTGCTTTGTCCTTACTCTTTTTCCTTGGCATGTACACTTGCAAGTAAAGGTGCTTATGGTGGATACAGACACATTGGATGTCGTCTATGTCAAAGCATCCACCTTGAGAACAGATTTCTGCACCATGGAGGAATACGAGGTGGCAAGGACAGAGGGCTTCTTCACCTTATATTCTTTTTTGGCTTCAGCATAGAGGAATTCACATGGTCACTTTTATTTCCTGTATTTTGCATTTCTCAGAAAAAACAGAGCAGCCTCAGCTCCAGACTGGGTGGCTCCCAGAGCTGTTGATGCAGATCACTGGATACATGCAGTCGGTCACAGCATCGTGGACTGTTTTTTCCACAGTTCCCACAAGTCACTTCACCTCCACAACTCATGGTTGTATGGCCAAAACACTAGAACTTATAGCGCTGTATAGGGTTTGGTATGTTATGCCTAACTGTAAGTTGAAGGAACCCTGTCATAACATGTTCAGGCAGTGCTGGAGAATCGAATGTGACAATGAAAGTGGCAGTCTTTTCAGCTTCTCCATTATTCCTTTGTGTTTGTTGCTCTACATGGAATATCTCCTGGGATGCCCATTTTTGTTTCAGCTCTGCTATGTCCATATCCATGATATCACGGCATGTTACCGCACCCTTACTTGAGTTCAGAGACTTGTGCATCCCAACAATTCTGTCATTCATGCAGTTTGTGTGGTGGCAGATGCTGTAGTGCTGCCCGTGGGAGTGTGCAGGGACATGGCAGAGACAGGATGGTAGGCTGCTGTGTGCTGCGTTGAGAGGTGGTGGTGGCGGCAGGCGGGGAGGGGAGGGGCCACGAGACAGCACAGGGAGACGAGAAGTAGATGACCTGAGCATATACAAAGCATGTGTGAGATAGAAGTGGGAGTAGGGAAGGGGGTAGAGGTAGCTGGAGGACAAATCAGTAAAGCTGTTGGTGAAAATAATACAGATTTCCCGGGCAGTAAAGTAGTCGTTGAAGTCATATTATGCACTGTATGCTCAGCGGCTGGATAGTCCAGTTGTTTCATGGTCCCAGTTTCTCAATGGTCATTCATGTTTGTCAGTGGTCATGCACACATAGAATGGTGCACAGTGGTTGTATCTACGGTGGCACACCATATGGCTGCTTTCACAGATGGCCCTTACTTTGATGGGGTAGGAAATGCCCTTGTCAGAACTGCAGTATGTGGTAGTGGGAGAATGTATGAGACAGGTCTGGCATCTATGTCTTTCACAGGTATACAAGCCTTGTGTACGGGATTGGACAAGGATACTGAGTAGATTGGGTGGACAGTGGAATAACACTGTGGGAAGGGTGGAGATGAGAGTGGAGAGGATATTATTGATTCAGAGCATGACAAGAGGTCACCATAGCTAACTATAACCTCACCCACAATTATTTCTCCTTTGAAGACAGCACCTACAAACAAAATGTGTGTGTGGTACAGCCACTAGCACCCACACAGTACCATTCTAATGCCACTATTTATGGGCCATCTAGAGGAATCCTCCATAACCACCCAGAATTCCAGACCCCTCATCTGGTTCAGATTCACTGAAGACTTCATGATCTGGACCGACAGTGAGGACGCCCTATCCACATTCTTCCATAGCCTTGACATCATCTTCCCCATTTGCTGATTCTCCTAGGCCCAACAAGCCACATTCCTTGATGTCTACCTCCATCTCACTGATGGTTGTATCAGTCTACACCAAACCTATCAACCACCAACAATACCTCCATTTTGACACCTGCTACCCTTCCATATTAAAAAGTCCCTTCCTTGCAGTCAAGTCAGACATGGTGGTCACATCAGCAGTGACGCAGCAGTGACGAATGTTCCCTGACCAAAACACAGAGGATCTCACTGTGGCCTTCACACAGAGGATCTCACTGTAGCCTTCACAGACGAACTACCCACCGCACAGATCTCCCGTGTCTTGTCTCTCAAATCACTTACCGTCCCCCAGATAGAATCCATGCTGAATACTGTGGTCGGCTGACGCGCAGGTGGCAGGGTGCACATGGGGAGAGTGACAGTGGTGGGGGCTGCGGGCAGGCACTGTAGGAAAAATGCCAAGTGCTGGAAGGGTTGTGCCTTTTTAAACTGAAGCCTACATTCACATTTTTTGTAAATATTAAGTAGGTTCCCTCCATGCCCACACTTGCATGGTGACCATTCAAAAAGATCTGTCACATCTGCTTTGATTAGTATCTAAAAAGAATTTTCCTGAAAGTGCAGCAGTTTATTTCCACCTGGCTTGTTAACCATTTTTCACTTTCAGAGAAGTGTCAAAAGTGGCGAATTTTGAGTAAAACCTACCCATTTCTCTTGGTGCCATGTTAAAATTTACTTCTTTTGCAAAAACACAGCACAATTTACACAAGTCTCACTTCACTAGCATGTTGTGCAGAAGCAATTGTGAGAGAATTTTGAAACTGGTTTATTAAGTAAGGAACTGGGGAAAAGTAAGGTCAGTATCTTATCAAAAAGCACATCCTCGACACAAAATAAGTGTGTAATGTCTTCACTTATGTTGTTCCAAAACCCATATGATTTCCCACTTCACCAACTATCGATGGCCCTTAAAAATTAAATTCTTTCATGGAAAAAGTTTATAGTTAGTGGAATAATACAGTAGATAGTAAAGGTTTGCATAATAACCATACAGCAAAATACTCTCCTCTTTGTGTGATATCATTTGCCAAAAGATGATTTTAATATCTCACACCGTTTATGAAATATGAGGAATGGTGTGGATATTTTACTCTGGCTTTATTGCTGGCATGGCACAATCACAAATGAGTGTCCTATGTCAGATCAATTTTCTTAAAACTGGTGACAGATGGAGATCTCTAACAAGTCTAAAGAAAAATTCAGCATGTTAGCTAAAAATCATTTGAGAAAGATTGCAGGGCTTGCGACTTGATTCTGTCATTGCCAACTGTCACTGACCTTCCCGTCTGAACAAACAAATGAACTCACCCAGTGCTTTGGATAAAAATTGGTCACTGCCCATCAGGCACCATATCTGCACAGATACTACCCACTGACTGTCCAAAAGAGTACATACCCACTGACTGGCCAAAAGAGCTCCCTCCCTTCGTACCACAAAGGACTAGAGCAACTGTTCTGATTAGATTAGATTCAGATTTTGTTCCACAGATCCAAAAAAATGAGATAATTTTTGTGGGTGTGTAACAAGTCAGAAAGTATAGCATAAAAAACATAAACATTTGAATATAGTACTTACTATCCTGACTATTTATCAGGATATTGTCAAAATAGTTCAATACAATAAACTGGAACAGCTAATATTTACAGAATTAATATGCTGTCAGAATGAAACATTGCTATGCACTATTAATAAATTTATAATACACAAAATACCTAATCTTGACGTGACCAAGTGCTATCAAAACTGAAACCTAACAGACATTTTTACTTAAGCTGGGGCCTAACAGTCTCTGTTAAGATATTCATCTATACAGCAGGTGCCCATCATGGCTCAAATCCCTGGAAAAGACCTTGCAAGATCCCCCCCCCCCCCCCCCATGATACTAAGCCTCCACAGATGTTTCTCGGCCTAACCACGAGTCTGTAGAAAGTGGTATAGGCAATGTACAGTATAACTGGTCATTTCTTCTTGCTCGAAATTTCAAAAGTCAACTTAGCTCTTTCCGGATCAACTTAGTGCACAGACACTTTGAAGTCCTCCCTACCTGTTCTGTTCTCTTGCTGGCATAGTCCCTTGAATCAGTTCTTGTAGCATATTGGTTTCATTTAGAGTTGAAAACAGCCTGCCTATGTGGGTATAAAAGGAAATTCAGGTATCGGATACATTTTATATAAATTCCATGGTGACATTACAGTGCATTTATTAACAAAAATTGAAAGATAATTCACGACACAATTTGATACGTGAAACTTCAAAAATACAGAAAATTGAGAGTATTGATGTCACAGAGATCAGATCTATATTGCAGCCCAATGCATTCTATGTGGGCATGACCACTAATAAGCATGAATGCCCACTGCCAAACTGTGACAAAGATACAGCTGGACCATCCACTTGATGAGCATGCCAAGCAAAATTGTGTGCATGACATTAATGACTGTATCTTCTGGCCATCTAGATTCTTCCCACCAACACCAGCTTTTCTGAACTGCCAAGGTGACAATTCTTCCTGTAGCATATCCTTCCTTCCTGTAACCCTTGTGGACCCCTGTGTCCTCAACTTTTGGCAGTCCCTCTCCTCCACACTTTGCCCTTCTCTGCCACTGCTCCAGCCTTACACTTACGTCTATCCTCTCAGCTCACCCGCCCAGTCCAGTCCTTTCTCCTTTTCTGTGTCCCCCCCACCCCACCCCCCTCCCCCCTTCCCCAGCACAGCATCCTGATGCAGTATCCAGTAGCCCTCCATCCTGTTCATGCCACATCCCTGCACATTCTCACACATCATCACAACAGCGTCTTCCCCACCCCTACTCCATTACTATTTCCCACCTTTGCTTCACACACCTTCTACATCTCACTATCCTCCACAGCTGATTTTTTTTTTTTTTTTGTTTGTGGTTTTAGGGCGCAAAACTTCTATGGTCATTAGCGCCCAGCCCGTGACGTAGAAAACAGGAAAAAAACGAAATTTAAAATCAGCAGCAATGGAAACATAGTCAGAAAATTGGAGAAACTAAAGGCAGAAGGAATGCTTAAAAGTCCACTATAGAAAGGGGTTGGTTGTCCACAAAAAAAAAGCTTCAAATGACTGACGTCATTTCACTGTCACTAATAAACTGTAGAACGCGGTCAGCTGAGCGCGTGTCATCTGCTAAAATCGACGATAGATCAGGCGATAGCTGTAGACGGGAGCGTAACGGATTAAAATAGGGGCATTCAATTAAAAGGTGTCTGACCGTCCACAGCTGAGAGCAGTGGGGACAGAGTGGGGGAGGATCACCGCTTAAAAGATGTCGATGACTAAAAAGACAGTGCCCTATCCGGAGTCGAGCTAAAATTACCTCCTCCCGACGACGCGTTCGGGAGGAAGAGGTCCAAGCGCAAGGAACGGCTTTCACTTCCCGCAATTTATTGTGGGGAAGTGTTGACCAATGCGCATGCCATAAATGAGTAACTTGGCGACATAAACCGCTCCGTAGATCGGTAAACGGAAGAGACTGAAGAGCTGGCCGAGGAAGAGAGACTGCAGCCTTGGCCGCTATATCGGCCGCCTCATTTCCACAGATACCAGCGTGTCCCGGGAGCCAGAGGAACGCCACTGAGACGCCCCCCAGGTGGAGCAAGCGCAGACAGTCCTGAATCCGGTGGACCAGAGGGTGCACAGGGTAAAGAGCTTGGAGACTTAGGAGAGAGCTGAGAGAATCTGAGCAGATTACGTACTGTATCCGCTGATGGCGGCGGATGTAGTGGACAGCCTGGAGAACAGCGTAAAGCTCTGCAGTATAAACCGAACACTGGTCGGGAAGCCGAAAGTGATTTGGGGTGTCGCCAACAATATAGGCACTCCCTACACCTAACGATGTTTTCGAGCCATCGGTGTAAATAAATGTGGCTTCCGTCATTTGTGCACATAGAGCAGCAAATGCCCGACGGTAAACAAGTGTAGGGGTACCATCTTTAGGAAATTGACATAGGTCTCTGAGCAAGTCGATCCGGGGACGGTGCCAAGGCGGTGCTGTACCCCAAGTTGTCAAGAAGGTTTTGGGAAAGCGGAAGGAAAGAGAATGGAGCAGTTGACGGAAGCGGACTCCCGGGGGTAGTAGGGAGGAGGAGCGGCCTGCATACCCGACATCAAAGGAGGCGTCGAAAAAAAGGTTATGGGCTGGATTAGCAGGCATGGAAGACAGATGGCTAGCATAACGACTCAGAAGAACTGCCCGCCGATTGGACAGCGGAGGTTCAGCAGTCTCAGCATAAAGGCTTTCCACAGGGCTGGTGTAAAAAGCTCCAGACACTAAACGTAATCCACGGTGGTGGATAGAGTCGAGACGCCGAAGAATAGACGGCCGAGCAGAGGAGTAGACTATGCTTCCATAATCCAATTTCGAGCGCACTAAGGCGCGATAGAGGCGGAGAAGGACCACCCGGTCCGCTCCCCAAGAGGTACCATTCAGGACACGGAGGGTGTTAAGGGAACGCAGACAGCGAGCCGAAAGATAGGAAACGTGGGAGGACCAGCACAGTTTTCTGTCAAACATAAGACCCAAGAATTTAGCGACGTCGGAAAACGGAAGGTTGACAGGACCTAGATGTAAGGAGGGCGGAAGAAACTCCTTACGTCGCCAAAAATTAACACAAACGGTCTTACTGGGTGAGAAACGGAAGCCGGTTTCGATGCTCCACGAGTAGAGGCGATCGAGACATCCTTGAAGACGTCTTTCAAGAAGGCTGGTCCTTTGAGAACTGTAGTAGATCGCAAAATCGTCCACAAAGAGGGAGCCCGAGACATCAGGAAGGAGACAATCCATAATTGGATTAATGGCGATGGCAAACAGTACAACACTCAGCACGGAGCCCTGGGGTACCCCGTTTTCTTGGGAGAAAGTACGGGAGAGAGTAGTGTTCACCCGCACCCTAAATGTGCGCTCTGCCATAAATTCGCGAAGAAAAAGGGGCAGCCGGCCTCGAAAGCCCCAAGAGAACAGTGTGCGGAGGATGCCTGTCCTCCAACAGGTATCGTACGCTCTCTCCAGATCAAAAAATATTGCTACCGTTTGGCGTTTCCGGAGAAAATTGTTCATGATATAAGTGGAGAGAGCAACAAGATGGTCAACAGCAGAACGATGCTTTCGGAATCCGCATTGGGCTGGTGTTAAAAGACTGCGGGACTCCAGCCACCAAGCTAAACGGTAATTCACCATACGCTCCAAAACCTTACAGACACTACTCGTGAGAGAAATGGGGCGATAGCTAGAGGGGAGATGTTTGTCCTTTCCAGGTTTCGGAACGGGAACGACAATAGCTTCCCGCCATCGCCTGGGAAAGGTACTGTCGGTCCAAATTCGATTATAAAGGCGAAGGAGGTGACGCAGGCTATGGGTTGATAAATGCAGCAACATTTGGACATGGATACCATCCGGTCCTGGGGCGGAGGAGCGAGAAGTAGAGAGTGCATGTTGGAGTTCGCGCATGGAGAAAACAGTATTGTAGCTTTCGCGATTTTGAGAGGAGAAAGCAAGATGCCGCACTTCTGCTGCACGTTTCTTCGGGAGAAACGCTGGCGGGTAATTTGAAGAGCTCGAAATCTCAGCAAAGTGCTGACCCAATGAGTTAGAAATTGCGACGGGGTCCACTAAGGTATCATGCGCGACAGTGAGCCCAGAGACCGGGGAGAAACTAGGCGCGCCTGAGAACCGTCGAAGCCGACTCCAAACTTCCGAGGAGGGAGTGAAGTTGTTAAATGAGCTAGTAAAGAATTTCCAGCTTGCCTTCTTGCTATCGCGGATGACGCGACGGCATCGCGCACGGAGCTGCTTATATCGGATACAGTTGGCCAAAGTTGGATGGTGACGGAAAATGCGAAGAGCACGTCGCCGCTCACGTATTGCGTCACGGCAGGCCTCGTTCCACCAAGGAACTGGAGGGCGCCGGGGCAATTCGGAGGTGCGTGGTATTGAACGTTCCGCAGCTGTGAGAATAACGTCGGTAAAATGTGTGACCTCATCGTCGACGCTGGGAAAGCGACGGTCATCGAATGTCGCTAGAGACGAAAAAAGTGTCCAATCGGCTTGGGCAAACTTCCAGCGTCGCGAGCGCATATATGGCAGTTGAGGCTGCAGTCGAAGAACACATGGAAAGTGGTCACTCGAGTGTGTATCATCAAGGGCGAACCATTCGAAGCGCCGAGCTAGCGGAACAGTACCGACCGCAAGGTCCAAATGGGATAAATTTGCCGTGGAGGCAGACAAAAATGTAGGGACCCCAGTGTTGAGGCAGACTAGATCCGCTTGGTGGAAGACGTCTAGCAATAGTGAGCCACGTGGACAAGGATGTGGAGATCCCCAAAGCGGGTGGTGGGCATTGAAGTCCCCAACCAGCAAAAAGGGGGGTGGAAGCTGATCAAGAAGATGAAGGAGATCAGCTCGTGCCATTGGTGTAGACGATGGAATGTATACCGTACAAAGAGAGAACGTGTATCCAGAAAGGGAAAGACGGACGGCGACAGCTTGGAAGGAAGTGTTTAAGGGGATTGGGTGATAATGGAGAGTATCATGGAGCAGAATCATGAGTCCTCCATGGGCTGGAGTGCCTTCAACTGAGGGGAGGTCATATCGGACGGACTGAAAATGAGGGAGAACAAAGCGGTCATGGGGACGCAGCTTTGTTTCCTGAAGACAGAAGATGACCGGCGAGTAGGATCGTAAGAGGATCGACAATTCCTCCCGATTGGCGCGAATGCCGCGGATATTCCAGTGGATAATGGACATAGGGTGAACAGAAAATGGAGGAACGGCACCAAGGGTGCTGTCAACTCAACGACTGCTCAGAGCTTGCGACCGACAGCATGGAATGGCATTCAGTCGAAGGCAGAAGATCCTGATCCATAGGTTGGTCAGGAGCAGCTCCTACCACCAACGATCGGCCAGTTGACCGGCCACCAACAGTGCGCCTCGGCGACACAGAAGATGGCCGAGGGCGATTTCCGCCAGGTGGTGCTGTGGATGGGACACGCCTTGGCGGAGAAGGAGAGGAACTGTGTTTCTTCGTAGCCTTCTTGGAGGTATGTTTAGATGAAGGAGGAACCGATGGTTGTGAAGTTGCAGTACGTAAAAACTCTTCACGAGAATGCTCTTTTTTGGTAGACTTGGCGTCTGACTTTTGGGCTCGAGATTTAGCAGAACCCGACGAAGGGTGAGCCATAGAGTGGGCAGGCGAAAGAGGTGAGGTTGAACGGGCGATCTTTGCGCTGGCCGATCTGACGACCGTGGTACTAAATGTGAGGTCGCAAGTCTGCGTGGCCGCCTCCTTTGTTGGCCGAGAAGAAGCAAGGACAGCGCTGTATTTTCCTTTCTGAGGCACGGTGGGCTGTCGACTGGCGAGTAACTTTCGAGCAGCAAAGGTCGACACCTTTTCCTTCACTCTTATTTCCTGGATCAGCTTTTCGTCCTTAAAAACAGGGCAATCTCGAGAGGAAGCAGCGTGGTCACCCATACAGTTGATGCAGTGAGGGGATGGAGGTGGACAAGCACCCTCATGGGCATCCCTGCCACACGTAACACATTTGGCCGGATTGGAACAGGACTGGCTGGTGTGATTAAACCGCTGACATCGATAGCAACGCGTAGGGTTTGGGACATAAGGGCGAACGGAAATTATCTCATAGCCTGCTTTGATTTTTGATGGGAGTTGAACTTTGTCAAAAGTCAAGAAGACAGTGCGGGTTGGAATGATGTTCGAGTCAACCCTTTTCATAACCCGATGAACAGCGGTGACGCCCTGGTCAGACAGGTAGTGCTGAATTTCTTCGTCAGACAATCCATCGAGGGAGCGTGTATAAACGACTCCACGCGAGGAATTTAAGGTACGGTGCGGTTCCACCCGGACAGGGAAGGTGTGGAGCAGAGAAGTACGCAGCAATTTTTGAGCCTGGAGGGCACTGTGTGTTTCTAACAACAGGGTACCATTCCGTAATCTGGAACAAGACTTTACAGGACCCGCAATTGCGTCGACACCTTTCTGAATAATGAAAGGGTTGACCGTGGAAAAGTCGTGACCTTCGTCAGACCGAGAAACAACAAGGAACTGTGGCAACGATGGAAGAACCGTCTGTGGCTGAGACTCAGTGAACTTACGTTTGTGAGCAGACATAGTGGAAGGTGAGGAAACCATTGCGGAAGAATCCCCCATGATTACCGGCGTCTCCGATGGCGCGCTCCTCCCTTGTGGGGGCCCTCACCGAGGGCACACCCGCCTTAGGTGATTGTTCACACCTCAGGTCACACCTCCCGACATACGGACGGAGGGACCAATCGGCACTTTCGGAAGGTATCAGCTCGGGTAATCACCCCTCCCTGGGCCTGGCCTTTACCAGGGGGTACGTACGTGTCCTACCTGTCTACCCGGGGCGGGGAATTACGCGTTACCCCGTCACCGGCTACACATGGAAGTGCGTGGGTCGGCCTTCAGACACGCACAGGGAGGAAGAAAGAGAAAGGGAAAGGAAAGAAGAGGGGGTCTCAAACGCCGCAGCGGAGAAAAGGGTAAAGAGAAGAGGTAAGGAAAGGAGATGGACAAAGGAAGGAAGAAGACATACAAGCAAGGAAGAAGAAGAATGCGGTACATTTACAAGCGTCCGTCTCCGGACGTAGGCGCAAACCATACTCCCAGAGGGGGAGAAAGTGAAGGAAAGAGCAAGAGGTGAGGGGGGGGGGTGAAGACAGGGGATGGGGAAGGATGCGGAAAGGGAAGGTATGCAGCCCGGAAAGGAAGGAAGGCCACATTAGCTCGGGGCCCCGTGCTCGCTACGCACGTATCCACAAAAGAGTTGTGGATCCCCTGGGGGGCTCCACAGCTGAGATCACTGCTCACTGTAGTCAAGCCTGTGCTTGGAGACAGCAGGGGCTGTGTGTGTGTGTGTGTGTGTGTGTGTGTGTGTGTGTGTGTGTGTGTGAGAGAGAGAGAGAGAGAGAGAGAGAGAGAGAGAGAGAGAGAGAGAGTGTGAGTGAGTGTTGTGCTTGTATAAATGTGTGTTTTTTCTATATCTGAAGCCTGTCCATAGCTCAACCTCACCTCCATGTGGTGAACATAACTTATTAGATTTCCAAGTCAGTGGCCTACTCTCTTTCTGTGCTCTCCAGATAACAGCATGGAAGCACCATAGTGTTTGAGAAAATGGTTGTCACTGAAGTGCATATTAGACAGTGGACTACAATAACATGAGATTTAACATCATTTCACATTCATGAAAGGTTGAACATTTTCTTTGGATATGCTAAAATGACTAGCACAGCCATACAAGCCATACGTTTGGTGTGTCACTGCATGGAAGCTGCAATGCTAATGACTTTGGCTGGCCAGCCGGGGGTGGGTGGCAGGTTCACATAGAGGAGATGGGTTGCAGAAGGGGGAGGGGGGTGGCAGATGAGAAGCAGATGAGTGGGCAGGCAGGTGAAAGGCAAACAAGTGTTTCAATGAGAATCAGTTGCATAAATGTTGTGGCTAATTGGAACTGATGTCAAATTATGTCATAATAATAAATAACTAAATAGCAAGTGTAATAAATGAATTTGCACTACTAACTCCATTCTTCATAGTATAATGTAACTAATGACAATGATTTATTTGTTGTTTTGAGACAGGTAATGTATAACACTCTGGCAGTGAACTAGTTTCAAAAACTTAATAACTATTATGCATGTATTAAACATGACACTGCTCGCAGCATCAGCCAAACAGTAATGCAGAATTGACTTACCTTCATCTGCCCCAATCAAATCCAAGAGAACAATTGGAGGTACTGGCTTGCTGTGCCGCATGAGCAGATCTTTAAATTCTCTATTCAGGGCATCACCTCCAGCATTAAATAGTGTTGTCTGTGTAAAAAGATCAGCAGGTTAAATAATCTCAATTGCTCAATTGGGTATTTTAAAAAAAATTTAATCCTTGCTTGAATAACAGTATTTATAGTTATTATGATACTCACAAAAAAGGACCATGGTGTTTATTACAATCACCGATGACAACTACATTTATGATAGGAGAGCATACTTCAGACCCCTCTTTTAGGTGCAATATATTTAAATCCATTATAAAAAGCTTTCAGTTATTGGTATTTTTTTCCTCCAACAACAACCTGCCTCCCCTAAATCTTTTTCTTTTCCACTCCATCAGCATCATCAGAACAACATGCATCATTCTTACTTTGCAATACTTCAGTCATTATGAATTACACTTCTATATAGCCCACTTACTGTTTTGCTCCCCACAGCCACAAGAGTGATTTAATTATATTATCTTTCTTGTAGGAGGCAGTTACTTCAACTGTAAGTATTAGATTACACATGACTGTTCTCCTACTTGCCATTTTTGAGGCCACCTGCTAATTAGATCAGTGGTGACAGTGAAAGTTGTTATTAATGCTCTGCTTCAGATTCAGTGACACACGTTTGCTACCTTGCTCTAAGAAGGGCTTGGACATCTTAATTTCTTGCAACAACCTATTCACTGTTATGAATTATGTGAATATGGTCTTTACAAGAGTAATGTGCAATTTTATGTCAATAATCATGGGAGACTTACTCAAATACATGAGGTTTGTCCAGAGAGTAAGGAATGGTTGGCATAACTAAATAAAAATGAAAGATGTTGGGAAGATGCAGACTGATTCTACAAGATGACAACACAAAACTCAAAACTTTATTTATGAAGTTACAGTACCATTTTTCAATGTAATCACCACAGCTGTAGAGGCACTTATTGTAAGGTGGGGCCAATATTTCAGTTCCCTTGTTGCTCTCCATCACTGCTTGCTGTTTCCCACCCAAAACTTCATTTAGTTTCAGAAACAAGAGAAAATCATTCGGTCCCAAGTCAGAGCTGTAAGGAGGATGTCCAGAGTCGAAAACAAGTTTGACAACAGCATTGCATTCCACATTTCTCATTTTGGGTAGTGTACTGAAATTAGTGAAGAGTTTCACAACGGGTGTCTGAATTGATAATTCAAACTCTTGGCGTGAACTCCAAAGGATCACACCATTTTTTTCCCAAAACATTGTTGCCACCACTTTCTGGTGTTGAGATTTGGTTTTTCTTTTTTGGGCCTTGAGGAGGGAATGAGCGATGCCACTCCACAGACTGATGCTAGTTCTCTGGAATCTTGAATACAACCCCGACTTCCGTTATTATCCAGTCAAGAAATTTTTCACCAACATTGTCTTATTCAGACAAAAATTCAAGGGCTTCCCCCACCAGTTTAATGTTATGGACATCTGTCAAATAGACATACACGGAGCACATATGTTTTTGTAGCCAAGATGCCGTGTCACAATTTCACACAGATGCAAATGTGAAATTTGTGGGATGGATTCATGTAATATGCTTAAAGCAAACTGTTGGTTTTCCTGAATATTTTCCTCGAGCACACTGCTTCTTCTTTGATTAAATAAATGCACTATTTCCTCATTGACTACTTGTTCATTGCACTGTCACCATAAACCTTGCTTATTTGCTTATAAATTTAAAAATTGGTGAAGGACCAGTGCTGGACGTGATGTGCAACCATTGTTTACTTTCTGGATGATCCTCAAATGTACACTGCATGCATGAATAAATAACTATTACATATTTCGATATACCTCTTAGCTTCATATGAAAAAATTGTCCAAAGACAGTAGACAATTGTCATCAGAAGTCCCAACTCCGAATATTATGCTGAAAGTGGGCAAAAACATATCACAGAATGTCCCATTCAAGAACAATAGATACTTTCTTCAGCAAAGAAAGAAATCACTAAATACCCATACTAAGAAGGAACCACATGTTAGGAGAAGGTAATGGAGAGTAACTTCTGTTGCTAATATCTTTCAAACCCACCTATTTAATGCCAATACTTAGAAGTATCATAAGTGGAAAGATACTACTCCAAATGTCATCTCATGCAGTGTCTACCACCTCAGCCCTTGTTGTCTCACTTTCATTCTTATGACTTTAATCTCAGTCCAGGTTGAGGATGCTGAGCAAGCTATCTTTCTATCAACCTTCCACATTTTCCTATTTTTGGTGCAAATGATAAAAGCTGAAGCTTATTGTTGAGACTACAATTTATATGGTATTACAAATATGGGTTACAGTTCATGTGTTTAGATAACATTGCTCATATTTCACTACACATGTTACAACAGACCATGTCTTTGGCCTATTTCAGACCCAAATATGAGGTACTAGATTTTGTGGAAAGGTATTGTACCATGTACTTCCTTCTTCATTGTTGTTGTTGTGGTCTTCAGTCCTGAGACTGGTTTGATGCAGCTCTCCATGCTAATCTATCCTGTGCAAGCTCTTTCATCTCCCAGTACCTACTGCAGCCTACATCCTTCTGAATCTGCTTAGTGTATTCATCTCTTGGTCTCCCTCTATGATTTTTACCCTCCACACTGCCCTCCAATACTAAAGTGGTGATCCCTTGATGCCTCAGAACATGTCCTACCAATCGATCCCTTCTTCTAGTCAAGTTGTGCCACAAATTCCTCTTCTCCCCAATTCTATTCAATACCTCCTCATTAGTTATGTGATCTACCCATCTAATCTTCAGCATTCTTCTGTAGCACCACATTTCGAAAGCTTCTATTCTCTTCTTGTCCAAACTATTTATCGTCCATGTTTCACTTCCATACATGGCTACTTTTGTGGCGGCGTTCGTAGCGACAAACAATTCGCTGTAGAAACGGCTTACGAAGTCACCGCCACACTTTTAATAGCGGGCCGACCGGTCCGCTGGAACAGTGAACAGAAAGATGAAAACCCAAACACTCTGATTAAATAAAAGTCGGTACTTATCTTTATTGATGAAGATACAGAAACACAATGGTGAACTTCGTGTCTACAGAGATCTGTCTAGTTCGAGTCGGAGCGGCTAGGTCAGCGTCGGCTGACGACAAACAACAACTCTGCTGCGATGAACACACAACTGACTAGCAAGTACACAATTCGGTGGCGAGTATACAACTGAGCGGCGAATACAGAACTGTCCTAGCGCTCGCGACTCCAGCGCTTAAGAAGCCAGAAGCCAGCGGTGGCGCGCGCAGACTTGCGGCGATTTCCTGTCTCGCTGGCGCTGCTTATGCGGACGGCGTCCGGACTTTGATGCTGCCAACCTTTTGGCAGCGGGCTCGGTTGGCATTACTGGCTAGGATATAACAGCTACACTCCATACAAATACTCTGAGAAACGACTTCCTGACACTTAAATCTATACTCGATGTTAACAAATTTCTCTTCTTCAGAAACGCTTTCCTTGCCATTGCCAGTCTACATTTTATATCCTCTCTACTTCGACCATCATCAGTTATTTTGCTCCCCAAATAGGAAAACTCCTTTACTACTTTAAGTGTCTCGCTTCCTAATCTAATACCCTCAGCATCACCCGACTTAATTCGACTACATTCCATTATCCTCATTTTGCTTTTGTTGATGTTCATCTTATATCCTCCTTTCAAGATACTATCCATTCCGTTCAACTGCTCTTCCAAGTCCTTTGCTGTCTCTGACAGAATTACAATGTCATCGGCAAACCTCAAAGTTTTTATTTCTTCTCCATGGATTTTAATACCTACTCCAAATTTTTCTTTTGTTTCCTTTACTGCTTGCTCAATATACAGATTGAATAACATCGGAGAGAGGCTACAACCCTGTCTCACTCCCTTCCCAACCACTGCTTCCCTTTCATGTCCCTCGACTCTTATAACTGCCATCTGGTTTCTGTACAAATTGTAAATAGCCTTTTGCTCCCTGTATTTTACCCCTGCCACCTTCAGAATTTGAAAGAGAGTATTCCAGTCCACATTGTCAAAAGCTTTCTCTAAGTCTACAAATGCTAGAAACGTAGGTTTGCCTTTTCTTAATCTTTCTTTTAAAATAAATCGTAAGGTCAGTATTGCCTCACGTGTTCCAACATTTCTATGGAATCCAAACTGATCTTCCCCGAAATCGGCTTCTACCAGTTCTACATTCTTCATTAGCCACTTATAATCATGACAGGTAGTCATTCAATACTCTCTCTCCCTCTTACCCCCCCTCCCTCTCCTGTTGCGTGGAAGAGACAAATAGGCTGCCAATGCATCTGTATATCAACATTAAATATAGGACAACAATACAGAAAGGACAGGCTGCTACTCACCACAGAGGATGAATTAAGTTGTAGTTAGGCATAATGTGTATGGACTGTTAGATATTATTTATATATTGGATTAAGTGCTTCATCTCTCTCTCTCTCTCTCTCTCTCTCTCTCTCTCTCACACACACACACACACACACACACACACACACACACACACACACACACACACACACACACACACATTATTGAAAGCAAAAGCAAAAAAGTTACTCACTATGTTTTCGAGTTCAACACTCTGTGGATTGTTCTTTTCAAAGTAACGTTGTGCTGTCTGAAGTCTATCCATCGCTGCCAGGAAAGGCTCCAATCCTGGAGCAGGCCCTGCTTGCACTACCTGTGCTACTTCTTGGCTGACACTGTAGAAACCAATGACATGATCCAGTGCCTTAAGTGCTTTTTCAATGTCTGGTGTTGGCAGTCAAGGATGTTTTCTTTGGCAGACTGCTATCAAATAAATCTCTTATAAGGATAATAATAAAAAAACCTGAATTCCAAAAAATGATTAGAACTATTTTATTTATTAGCTTTGGTCGCCATATTGCTTGATCTGAAAAATTTATGGCTGAATGCATTTTTAACTTAGCAAAATGTTGGGACTACTTTAGTTCCTCACATTACAGATGAAAACCCACCAGCCTGCTATCTATTTTCCCATTAGCACTATAATTTTGTTTGTCTAACATTTAAATGGGTCTTCAAACTTATTGAACACTATTAGCTGAGTAGTAATTTAAACTGAAGCAGTATGGCTCAAAAATTACAGTTTTCTTTAATGTAAGAGAGCTGCCTCTGTTTTACACATTAGTGCAGAAAGTTTCTGTTTTATTTTGTAACTTGTCCTGACCTGCCATTTGTTCTTTATACTGTTTCCCACAGTACATGATTCCATGATTGTAAATACAACTTTTGAAAACAAACTTTTACCGGGATACTTCTAGTATTAATAAAGTAACTAAACTATAGTATCACAAACTAAATAAACCAGACAATGTAAACAAAAGTTTTCATTGTCAAAATTTGTTTTAAACTAGAAAAAAACTGAATACACTAACCAACAGTGAAAATGTAACTGGGATGAAGTAAATGTATGTTAACTATATCAACCACATCGATACGAAAATGACAATGAGAAACTCATTATATTATAATTACTCCTGCTCCATATTCTCATTATGAGATTGGAAAGTGTAAGACTGTGTGTGACAATATATGTTATTTAGGAAAATAATCTGTCACTTGACAGATTACTTCACTGGGAGGTTGAAAACAGTCTCCTTGTCAGCAGTAAGTGGTGTTAATCTGTCTTTTCTAGAGATATCTGACTGACTCTGATATCATGTTGAAATGGAATGATTTATTGAAACTTCTCTTCCTTTCATTAGTTACTTAACAGAATTTTGCTCTTGCAAAATGAAACACTGAAAGGTTTTTCTGTTAATAGTATGTGTCTAGACAAGCATTGTTCCCCACCTGTGCCTAATTCATTGCGTCTGTAGCAGGACAGGTTATCCTTAATGAAATGGATGCTTCACTGACACTGAATACCACGATGTCATAGGTGATGCTAATAAGCTCAAACACAGCCTTCATTTTCGTGGATTGGTAGGATTCTTACAATATTGAGTTATAGTATACTTAATGATAGACTTCACAATATTTTATGATTTTTACGAAATATGGTTTTACATTCAGTTGATGTAACAGTACTTTGTCTGTGAACAGTCTTTACAGACCTACTGATACCATCTATTTATGGTTTTCTGCAAACTTAACCTAAAAATACCTAGTAAATATTTTTGTATTATGTTCACACTGCTGCGACAGTTTACTATTTGAAGCGTATACAATGAACGCACAAATTTGTTTCACATATGACTCTGAAGAAAAATGTTTTTGTTGTACACAGAGTAATTCCTCTACTGAAGATACCTTAGCACAATAAATCAGATTCATAACACAATGACCACATGAAGTCTTTTTTTTCTCGGACTACAGATTACAATTTAAACTTTCTTAATTTCAAAAGGATACTTTCCTGACGTTTCTGTAAGTTGCCAGTTTCATTGTAAACTGGCAATATAGTCTCCTCCAAACGTGCCAATCGATGTTCAAAGGAATCTAGTATATTAATCATACCTTTTGTTAGGTGATTACTTTTGCCCTTGAGTTCCTTTAGCATATTCAAGTTATTCAACTCCTTCAACAAGAAACGTACGTTAAGTATTACCATGTTTTCCGAGAAAGCTCTCAAAGCAACAATAAAACAATGTAATCGAAAATATTTATTAACAAACCTTTTCAAGTTTTGATTCGATTTCGCATTTTCGTTCCGTTGCGTCATGCATTTTCGTAAACTGTTTGTATCGATGACTTTATTAATAACGTCAATACAGTACATAACCTGACACAAGCATAAACGCCTTCTTCGTCTTGACAGCTGACAATTGAATCACTGATAAACAAACAGTGTCGCCAAGCTTGCGCGATGGTAGAAAATTCCCCTTTCAAACCTTCTGAAAGATAAAAATGTGTAATCAGTTCGCAAACGAATATCGTTTAACGTAGCTGTTATATTCGATAGTTTCTAGTGCCGATGCACTTATCGTCTTCCTTTTAACATTGTGTTTTTATTGAAAGTGCTTTAACAGTCGCGACACTTCGCCTCGATTTTGTTGCCTACAGCGCCAGCAGCGCCCCAAGCGGCTGGTAGGTTGAACTGTGAGTTCGGCGCGATCGTGAAAGCAAATAGTGATTGTTTATTTTGATTTATACAATGATTTTTACCATCGAGAGCGTTTGTAGCGCGATAAATTGCAGCAACAACAGGAAGAAGACACCACAGCTGTCTCTTTTTAGGTTTCCTAAGGATTCTGAGAGGTATATACCATCATGTTACTAGATTGTATCGTCAGGATTCACTTGCAAACTATATGCGTATAAATGATAAATGTTTCGTTTTAGGAGCAGAAAATGGCTAGTTAATAGCAGACGAGAAGACCTTATGAAGAAAGACCCAGTTTACCTGTATAATAATATTAGGTTTTGTCCGCTACATTTCGAAGAAAACCAGCTCATGAACGCGGACAATAACAAACTCGTGTGAAATGCAGTACCCACACTGTTTGACATCCCAAATAAGCAACTTCTACTGACGATGAAGAGGAAACTGCCACAAAGATTCGACAGTCAATCTAAAGTTGTAGAACAATCGTATGACACAGAAGCAGCCAGTTCAGCTCTCCATGTATCAGTGCCAGATTCGTGCGAATCGTCACCACAGACGTGCTTTGACGATAAAGTGGTTAGATTAAGTGCAGCTGTTCGTGTCTTACAAAAGCGTGTGAAGTGTCAGATTGTGCAGATCGAGCGAAACTATTACGGGACAAGGAAAGTGCCTACAGAAACATTGTTTGAAAATTATTCAAATATTTGGTTTTTCGTGAAATGTAATGTAATCAGCTCATTATAATGTTTTCAGCATATTTCTGCCACTATTTGGCAGTTCCTTGACCCACTTAGAATAATATAAAGATTAAGGTCGTACTTGTGGCAACAGGCGACAATGACACACACAGTAGGCCTACAGAACGATAAACAAGCTGTCGATCGCTTTTGCATGTAGAGGTACATGTCTGTTCTTCTTACGTGTGAATCTGTGTGTTTATATTCTTTTGGTATCAACGTGGTAAGCTGCAATTCTGTCCAATGTCACAAGTGTTTCTTCACGAGTGTGTTGTAGCTTGCTACTCTATTCATGGTTTTTGTCCATACTTGCCCTTATTTTAGAATCATTAATAGAAACATATATGCCTTTTGATGCTAAACAAACTCTTGGAGGCAAGAAAATAACTCGAATAATTCGGAAATTACGCAGGAAATGGATGCAAACAAACATTATGCTTACGAAGCTTCTGACGTTCTCCTTACCTGCCGCTTGGAGCGCTAGTATCGCTCCATCTGTCAAACGGCAACAACTTTTACAACATTAAGTGTCGCGACTGTTATGTTAGACTGTGATGTATACTCACCGTGAAATCTGGGACAGGTATCGGTAACTTAGGTAGAACCTCAATCAAAATCGTTTCATACAACTGTGCATAAAAGGTTTTAATTCATCAGGTGTTTTATAATCAAACCCCAAAACGCAAAATTAAAACGTGCTCACATTCTGCAGTTATTATAAAAGAAAGCGGAAGGATTTAAAATTACTGTCGCAGCAATGACAATAATGTGATTGCTATAGACACTGGTTGATGTTGGGGAGAAACAGAAACACAGTTTACACTGCTGGCCATTAAAATTGTACACTGGTACTTATAGCAAATACCGGTAACGTAAACTTACTTATACAGCATGGCACGAAGAACATGATTAAATTTGAAGGTGATTTGAGGGGTATTAAGGATGCGAATTTTAGTTCACATAGTTACTAACTGGCACTAACAGTGGCTCGTCCTGGACGGGAATGTAGTCAAACTGAGCTTGGATGATTCAGTTACATCATTCCATGTGACAATTGCGGTGGTTGGCAAGAAATGGCAAGCCAGTCTCTCGGCAACCCCTTTCCTGATGATTTCAGGAATTGATAAATTAGAGGGAATGTGCTGCTCATGCCAGAATCGATCACAGTCTGGACTGAGGTAGTTCTGGGCAATGAACGGTCTTGCGTAATCTTGTTGAAAATAGGTCGCAGCTACTGGCCTTAAGCCGTCATAAATGTAACTACAGCTGCCAAAATTGCCAGCAATGCAAAACAGACGTGACCGTTTTGTGTGCCGCTACCCAATTAGCACCCCATACCGTCATGCCAGATTCTAGGCCCATATGACGATAGCGAATGCAATCTGACAATGTTCGTTCTCCTCGGAGTTCTCCTCACACACACACACACACACACACACACACACACACACACACACACACACACACACACACATCTGATGCTTATTTCCTAAAACCTTTGCTACCGAAACGCAGCTCCAGCTCTTCAACCATTCAACACCTCCCCCCCTCCCCCCCCCCCCCCACAGCCGTAAAAATCACAAGATTCGATTTTTTAAAACCTTTGATAAAATTTATAACGAGAAATCATTTCTTTTATAGGATACTGTTCTGAATTTCTGTTTTTTTAAAACATGATTTCTTATAATCAAAACAATACTACCACAATATTTAACAACAAGTGCTGCCGTCTGTCCCCGTAGCAGTGTCACTTTATACATATATATCGGCACAACTCGCTAGTCTTCGTGACTATGACGCCATGTTTTCAATTGTTGCCAGTAGCAGTGTTCAAACAGTTGCATCGTAGCTGCTCGACGAAGCAGATATTTAGGTGAACACTTGCCTTCCTAGGTTTTTAGGAAGGCTCACCATGACTTTTCTGGAAACTTGTATTTGCTGATTGAAATATTTCATTCACTAACACGTTGTTGTAGTTACATAGTACCTTGCCGCATGCTACTGGCTATCGCATTACCTTGATCACCCATTGTCTGCTCGCTGGTGCCCGAGACAGCGGCAAATTATATAGCGTGTCACGTAAGGAATGAAATTTTTCAATTGAGCGCTTCTTTCAGTTTGCTAAGATGCCGGACCTGAAATTGAAGCGACTGCCATTTGTTGATATTGCGATTACCAATTGCCATTGTCAGCTGGCATTTGTGCGTACTGTTATCAATTATAATGGAGCGATATACGATGGATCAACACTTCCAGATATTGAAAGTGCATTTCAAGTACAGTGAATGCTATACAGAGACCGTTCGAAGACTTCCTTTAATTTTTGGTGGGCGAATGTGCCTAATGTGTCAGCAGTGCAGAGATTGGTATGGAAATTTGAAGATATAGGATCGACAGTGAACATCACATTACCTGTACGTCCTCATTCTCTTCGACCGGTAGAGAATGTCGCTCTCGTCAGTGAGAGTGTCGCTGCGAGTCCAATGAAGACGATTCGCCGCTGTTCTCAACAGGAGCCATTTCGAGAAGCAGTCTGCATCGAATTTTAAGTGAAGATTTGCATTTGCATCTTTTTACGATTCAGCTAACACAAGAGCTGAAACCGAAGGACCATTTGAAGCGTCGGGTATTTGCTGACTGCGTATTCAGAAAACAAGAATTCGATAGTGATTTTCATAAGGAAATAACCTTCAATGACGAGGCACACTTCCAACTTAATGGTTATGTGAATACGCAAAATTGCCGTATCCGGGGCACAGAGAATCCTCACAAAGTCTAAGAGAAGCGTCTTAATCCACAAGAAGTCACTATTTGGTGCGCATTACGGCTGGCAGACGAATTGAACCATACTTTTTTGAAGACGGGACTGGAAAAACAGCGACAGTGTTTGGTGATTATTATCACCATATGATAACACAGTTTTTGTGGCTGCAATTGCAAGAACTGAATGTGGAACACTTGTGGTTCTAGCAGGATGGGGCAACTTGCCACACTTCCTTTGAAACAACAAGGTTGCTAAGAGAAAGAATGCGTCCTCGTCTCATCTCTCGCAATGGTGATCATAAATGGCCACCGAGATGGTGTGATTTGACATCATGTGACTTTTTGTGGGGATGTGTCAATTCTTGTGTTTACGTGAACAATCTACGAGCCATCTCTTAACTCAAGGCAGAAATTCGGTGTGTCATGGGTCAAACTGAAGCGAAACTTTGCTCCAGAGTCGTCAAAAACTTTGTCCACCAAGTGGAGGCGTACAAACGAAGCCATAGAGGACATTTGCTTGATATTTTGTTTCATGTTTAATCGCAGTCTTTGTGTTTCATATTGACATAATAAAGCTAGCAATTTTCAAATAAATTATGTGTTTCATTATTACATTAAAAACTTCGTTCTTTATGGACCACCCTATAGTTACATTGTGATTTAATACATGTGTACCGTCAGTGTCGAGTTGTTCCAGTGAGTTAAAAAAAAATTCCCTGGGAGGTGTCAGAACTTCGTTCCGGCCGAAATTAAGCCCTGGATAGTCCACTGCAATGCTTTATGCAAGACCGGAACTCTTCTGAAAATACAACATGATGTCACTCCCGTGTCGTTGGGTGCACCATTGTCGTCGCAACTCTCTCGGCCACCGTGTCAATGGAGGTCATCCTGGCATTCTGCGTTTCTCTATTGTATGTTTGGATATTTGCCTTGTTGCAAAATAGTCCATTTTATGAATTAAGGTATGTGATGTAGCTGTATGTTTTTGGATGGCCGAGGGAACAAATATGTTTATCCCCTTAGGGGCTAATCACAAGTGGCCATTGAGGTCCTTCATGGCTTTGGGTATGGCCCAGCTGAACCCATCGATTTCCTAGTGACATGGCAGTCGTGGGGTCCCAGCCAAAGCAAGTAGCAATATCACAGAACAATAGACCACAGTCTCGATATGCCACAATTTTATATTGTTGAATTCTGTTGCAAAAGACCTTTTTCTTCTTGCACAAGGGATTACACAACTGTCTCACAGACAGTCTGCCCCCTTAACTGAGTGGTCAGCGCATCTGACTGCCATGCACTGGGCCTGGGTTCGATTCCTGGCTGGGTCGGAGATTTTCTCTGTTTGGGGACCAGATGTTGTGTTGTTCTCATCATCATGGACACACAAGTCACCCAACATGTCATCAACTGGGAAGGCTAACTTCCACAGATGAGGACTTCTGGCCGTCAATGCCATACAAACATTTCATGTCATTTCAGACAAACAATATTCAAACGTGATTTCTAAATGAATAACTTGCAGCGAATCTTTCATTGTATACAGAATGTAGATGACGGTACTCCAACTTACTTTTTTGGACAGTTGTGCTAAAATGTTCATTCACTGCATATCCAGGCATGTAGTACACTTCATGCCAGTTTTATGTTTGTTACATGCCACCATCATAGTGTTGCTATTTTAATGCCCAGTTTGATGAATGTGAATGAAAACTCCAATGCACAATTTCCTTTAATATCATCTGCATGTGCGAGCTTATATATTGGATAATACTCAATGTGTAACTGTTGTGTATGTGGATTTAGAACTCTCAACACCGAGGTTATTAGCGCCCTTGTAAGCGAAAAAGAAAACGGTTGTTAAGGCTAGAGAAAAGATATACTGTGCATTGAAACCATGCTCATTTCTTACTCTCAGCAATTATAGTATTTTATTGTCATAGACTGGTTAAAACACATCTCTATTGCGTTCCAAATTGACAGCCAACATGCTACCTATATTTGCTGAAGTGCTGACTAGGTAGTAGATAGACTACTGTCTAACAGCTGATTGCCTAGTAAAGAATAACGAGGAAAAGAATAGATGTTCGACACTGCTATTTACCTCACCTTTGTAGACTAGACCCAATATCTCTCCTGATATTATCTGTTAAGTCATCAGTGTATGTAGAGCACTGAGTTTGCCATTTTAAGCGTAGGTAGAACATTTATTGGTCTTAAACCTGAAACACTATTTTTGCGTCCATGACCGAGTGGGAACGACATGCTACTAATGTGATCCAAGTAGCCAGAACAATAACACTTTATTAAGACAATGAACAAACACAACAATAGCATATAGGGGCATAACTCGGTGCAAGATTAGAGTCTCTCACTGTATACTGGAATATTCTAGGAATGGTTGTATGTGGCTGCAATAGTTGTAGAATGAAATCCTGCTAGGCAGAAGGCTTGGAGACAATGAATTTGTGGTGTCACCGCCAGACACCACACTTGCTAGGTGGTAGCCTTTAAATCGGCCGCGGTCCGTTAGTATACGTCGGACCCGCGTGTCGCCACTATCAGTGACTGCAGACTGAGCGCCGCCACACGGCAGGTCTAGAGAGACTTCCTAGCACTCGCCCCAGTTGTACAACCGACTTTGCTAGCGATGGTTCACTGACAAAATACGCTCTCATTTGCCGAGACGATAGTTAGCATAGCCTTCAGCTACGTCAATTGCTACGACCTAGCAAGGCGCCATTACTAGTTACTATTGATACTGAATCATGTACAGTCAAGAACGACGCTCATCATTAATGGATTAAAGTTAAGTATTCCACCAGTTACGTCCGTTTTTCTAAATTCTAATTTCCTTGTCCTGTTCCAGACCTCACGCCAGCCTGCGTGAGCTAAAACGCGTGCCTTTCGGCTTCCTCTAATAACATGGTGTTGGCTCTCCTGCCAACCCACAACAGAATCAATGTAGAGAAACCACCCAGAAATGGTCTGGAAATCTGATATGCGGACAATGATGTACTCCTCAGTCTTTGTTTATGGGTGAAGTCCATAGCAGCTGGTACCACATGGAGCAATAGCTCTGACAATGTTGGAGATGATGCTCTGCAGAGCAGTGTGGAGAAGACACAAAGAGAGGTCCCAGTGGTTTCTGTGAAGCTCTCCTAGATCTTTGCCTGTGGACTTTAGCTGGAGGGTCCACAAAGTGCGGTGAGCTTGATCCAGAGAGAGTGGTACACTCAGTGATGGGAGCACTGTTTTGAGGGACCATTGGCAGTTGCTGTTAAGCTACAGAGTGACTTCTGATGTGAACTGCTGTAGATGGGCCAAGCAGCAACCTATATAGCCAGGTCGTGGATGGATACGGAAACCAGCGCTTGGCGGCACATGACTGGTGCCACCAATGAAGTGCTAGTTGTGGTAGCGTCATATGTGGTGAGGCTCACTCCACCATGAACTGTGGTGACTGCTGGAGACTCAGAGGGAAAACAGTTATGCATGTTCTTGTGTACAGTGGATTATTTTCCTGTTAGTGCCAGAGCCCATGTAGCAAGCGGGCAAGGAAGGCGACCACTCATGGTGCATGGTTGTATGAGCAGTTGTTGGATCACAGGCGCTAGCCATATGATATAGATCCTACCCTCTCTTAGGAAGAGATGGCGACACCATCTCAGAGATGATGTAACCCTGCAAGGGAGGAGATATCTCAGAGTGGTGAGGAAGTCCCTGGAAGGTGTATACGAGGTGAAGGAGGCCCAATCCCAGTGAGCCGGGACCAGAGGCAGGCCACATGTATGTGGTTGCAGCAGGAAGAGAAACAAACTGGGCTGTCATGGTGGAACGATGGCTCTGGTACGAAAAATGGCACCAGAGTCATGGTCCAGGTTTTCAACAAATCTTCCATGATGGCAGCGCCGAAAGTGCAGTGAAAGCCAAACGGTGCTGCTGAGGCAGCCAGACGCAGAAAGACAACCACCTGACATAGTGTGGAAGGTCCAGGAGGGCGCATGTGGCAGTCACGACTGGAGACTGTGGAGAATGGTGTCTGTGCCAGGGTGGCGCGTGATGGATACTGTGAAAGACACTGTGCAAGCTGGAGAATCACCAGTCGACACAACAAAAGTGCAACATGAGGAGCGAGGCCCACCGAGAGAAAAGGACAGCGGGATGGTAGAAGAGAGCGTTGGTGGCGTCAGAGTTTGTGTCGACTAGACCAGTGTCAGCAGGGCCGACTTCGAGAATGCTGGCATCGACAGGGCCAGTATCAGCAGAGCTGGCATTGACTGGGCCAGTGGTACAGGGCTGGTGTCGACAGGCCAGCATCGATAGGGCCCGCATTGGCAGGGGCCAATCTTTACAGGTGTCAGTGCCTTTTGCAATGACACCCACAGTGACAACACCTGGTGCAACAGAGGATGCAATGGAGGATTCAGGAGGAGAGGTCAGGAAGGAGGACCCAGCCAGGAGTTCCAAGGGGAAAGAGAAAATGCCCCTGAAGAGAAATGGGGCGCAGAATCATGAGATCAGCAGCTGTCAGCATAGTAGACCATGAGTTGGTCCCAAAGGTGAGTATAGGAGAGAGTGAAAAGGTCGGCCCCAAGGTTAAGAGACTAATGGATGTTATAGGCCAAAGAACCAGAGGAGAAAAGCTTGTCGACGAGAGTTCTCGTGAATCATGTAGGCTAAGAAGTACTTTCCAGCCAGATAGAACGTTTAGTCATAGCTCCAAGGTGTCATCGAAGACCTGAAGCGGCAGGTGCTGTGGCGTCCTTGCCTGGGGTGGTGCAGCGACTGGGTGGGTGAGTCACTGCAACATAAGCACAGTATTGTGTTTCATAGTACTGATGTTACACTGTATGGTCTGTAACAGGAGCAACTGCACCAAGAAAACCAAGTGCTGCCATGCCATAGCGAATAAGAATGAACCGAAAAGAGGCTACACTGGGCGAGACCCAAGCCTGTCTCTAAAAGGTGCAACCCGAAGCCCGCATCTCGTGGTCGTGCGGTAGCGTTCTCGCTTCCCACGCCCGGGTTCCCGGGTTCGATTCCCGGCGGGGTCAGGGATTTTCTCTGCCTCGTGATGGCTGGGTGTTGTGTGATGTCCTTAGGTTAGTTAGGTTTAAGTAGTTCTAAGTTCTAGGGGACTGATGACCATAGATGTTAAGTCCCATAGTGCTCAGAGCCATTTGAACCATTTTTTTGCAACCCGAAAATCAACAATCCTCATTGCCAGTTTTCTGTTCAATGGGAACGACATGCTGTTAGGTAAGAGACTAGTTAGCCAAAACAATATAGCTCTTTTATGTCAATGAACAAACACTACAGTAGTCTCCAGGTAAATAACTTGATGCTGGCTTAGAGTACGTCACTCTGCACTGGAATGTGCTGAGAATGGTTGTAGGTGGCTTTAATCAGTGGCAGAACGAAGTTCGGCAAGGCAGAGGACTAGGAGGCGACATCTTACAAAGCAGCGCCGACAAGTCATTCAGCGATTTGACATATGGCCTGCGACGTGCTGCACTGTCTTTAAGTTGTGGATGGAGCCCATGGTATGTGGTGTCCCACGAGGCAAAAGCTTGGAGACAATGTCGGACGTGACGTCCCACGAAGTTGTGCAGGGGCACTCAAGGTGGGTCAGCAGTTCGATACGCGGCCGGCAGACTGCTCCTTGATCTTCTGCTGTGGACTTCGACAGGAGGGATCGCAAAGTGCACCCGGCATTGATCCGCAGAAGCTGGTAGCCCATGTAGCGAGCAGGCGATGAAGGTTACCACCCATGGTACAAAGCTGCAGGAGTAGTAATTGGATTGCAGGCGCTTGCCATATGATATAATAATTACATTCAATGATTTTGTTTGATCTGCATGTAATCAATAACCCATATTGATGGAAGTGATTATATGATTTGTCATATGCCTAAGTAGAGGAACTAACAGCCATAATTATACAGAGTGCCTCTTATTCTGACCTATTTTTTAAAATTTCTGTAATTTTTGCTATGCATTTATTTTTTTTAGTAGTTTTAATGAAAATGAAGTATTAATGAAAAGTCTTACTTAAGTGAACAATTTTGTTGAAAAATGTGGCACGCAAAATTAAAATGTGTCGCTGATAACAATAATTTACGTTTGGAAGTAAAATAAAATATGTATTTTATTGTGTGTTGTTGTTGTGGTCTTTCGTCCAAAGATTTTGATGCAGCTCACCATGTTACACTATCCTGTGCAGTCTCTTCATCTCCCAATGACTGCTGCAAGCTATAATGCTTCTGAATCTGCTTACTGTCCACGCTCCAGCCCGTGGAATGTCAGTTTTGTTTCTCCTGATTACGTCTCCTGAGTAGTCTCCATCAGAAGATCCAAATGGGGAACTATTTTACTCCGGAATGGCTACCGCCATCATTTAATCATATAGTAAAGCTGCATCCTCGGGAAAAATTACAGCTGTAATTTCTCCTTGCTTTCATCGTTTGCAGTACCTGCACAACAAAGCCGTTTTGATTGATATTACAAGGAACGATCAGTCAGTCATCCAGACTGTTGCTCTTGCTACTACCGAAAAGGCTGTCACCCACCTTCAGGAACCTCATGTTTGTCCGGCCTTTCAAAAGATACCATCCCTCTCTGCATCGTCGAGGCACACAAGCCACCAACGGCGAGGTCCATGGTTCATGGGGTCAGGGGGGATCTTATTGTGTATGGAAAGTTATTGTACATTGCTCTTTGTATAGTGTACAATAAAAAACAGTTTTTTGCGAGTAAATTACATATATTTTGCTTGCTTCTTCTATCATCACGTCTCGCTCCAGTTCCCAGTCGGCTTAAATCGTGTCTTCAGTATCTAATCTTCGACCTTTGAACTCCTATAATACCATATCGAAGTAGCAGCCTGAAATTTAGTGCAATAGCACGTAATTTCGTCAGAAAGTTCGAGGAAAAATGTCTTCCTCATTTTATATTCAAAACTTAATATGTTAGAATCATGTGAATGAGCAGATCAGAGTATTTGTTGAAGTACATCGTTAAGTATTTTACTGACTAAGATGGTGCACTAATTTACTGTCATTTGTGTTTGTCAGACCACTACTGAAAAAAGTGAGCTGCCTTACATTAGATTACTATCCCATTAGAAGCAAAATTATTTTACAAAATTTCCGTGCCATATGATGGATCTATAATGTATGCATGCAGCTTGGTTGTCGTCTGTCCTCGTTTAACTCAAAGACCAGTGAAGCACATTTAAAACGCATCCACTTTTATCACAGAGGCACTATAACGTAAAACGCCCGAAAAGGGAATCACTTGCACAAATTCTTTGGGCGTCTGCCATACATAACCGGATTTATTCTTTGAGAGAAAGTTGAAGAATGACCTATCGGATAATCAATAATCGTCAGTCTAAACAACATGATGTTGGTATCATGAAGTGCTCTTCGCGGTGATATGGATTCTTAGACTTACTACAAGGCGATTTTGATCGGTGTTTTACTAGATTGGCATTGCAGAAACAGGTCGTTCGAGGTTATGAGTTGAATTCTGTCATCTTATGTGTCAAAATAGCACCACAACTGTGTTAATTGTCCAATTTAATGCTAGACTGTCCAGAAAATTCTAAATTAGTGTCCGTCCTGTCACTTTTTAGTGATGCTGCCTTTCCACGAGTCGCGTGTCTCCACAGCTTTGTTATTGATGAATTCTGTGTAAATGTGAAGTGGATGAAATGCATATGAAATGATATTCGTGCATACCACTCAGATATGCTATTCTAGTGGCAGATTAAACCACAATTCTTCGCTGTTGTCCGCTTCAGTAGTCCTATTTCCACATACACCATTGAAGAGCTTCTGATAGTAGTGTTCGCAAATGAAATAAAATGATCGTACCGCACTATTGACCGGGAGACCCTGACTGCGATTGCTCGGCCGCCTGGTGCAAGTCTTTCTAAACTGACGGGAAAAAGGAGTTGTGCAACATAAGCGAAAGTTGGTAGGCGTGTAGATGATGTCTAGTCAAATTTCGCCCCAGTCGCATAAGAGTGGCGTTAGTAGCGCCACTATGACATAGCAAATCAAGTTTGCTTTAAATACAGGCTGTAACGGTCGTGAGAGTTAGTTGCCTTTGAGATTGGATGTGATGAGTTTATGTTAGTCAAGAAAGCCTTTAAGGCGACAAAGACGCCATTATCAACACCTCACCGAATTTGAACGAAGTCATGTAATAGGACTACCCAGAAGCAGGATGTTCCTTTTGCGATATTGCAGAAGGGCTTGGCAGGAATGTAGCATTTATACATGGTTGCTGGCAGCGGTGGTCATGAGAATGTACGATCGCAAGAAGACCAGAATCCGGACGGCTACGTGACACTACCGAGAGGGAAGATGTGGTAGGCGTATGGTTCTGGGGCATCATACTGCATCTGCAGCAGCGATTTGAGCAGCAGTAGGCACCACAGTGACACAACGAACTATTACAAATCGGTTATTTCAGACAGCTCCGAGCCAGATGCCCTGTAGTGTGCATTCCACTGAATCCAAACTACCGCCATTTGCGACTTCAATGGTTTTCATTGAAGGGCAGGGAGGAGGTCTTCTGTGTTCTCTGATGAAAGCTTGTTCTGCCTCGGTGCCAGTGATGGCAGTGTGTTGGTTAGAAGGAGGCTAGTTTGGGGCCTGCAACTAAATTGTCTGCGTGCTAGACACGCTGGACCTACACGTGGAGTTACGGTCTGGTGTGCGATTTCGTATGACAGCACGCACCCTGACAGCTAATTTGTATGTCAGTCTGGTGATTCAACCTATTTTGCTTCCATTCATGAACAGCATTCCAACAGGATAACGGTCGCCCCACATATCGCTGTTGTTACCCAACTTGCTCTACAGAGTATCCACACGTTGCCTTGGCCTGCTTGATCAGAGATCTGTCTCTGATCGAGCACATATGGGACATCATCGCACAACTTCAGTATCACCCACAAACGGCATTGACCGTTCCTATACCGACCGACGAAATGCTACAGGCATCGAACTCCCATCTCATAAACTGACATTCGGCACTCATACAACACAGTGCATGCACGTCTGCATGCTAGCATTCAACATTCTGGTGGTTACAACGGTTATTAATGTACCAGCATTTCACATTTGCGATGTCTTATCTCGTGCGTACGTTAGCATATGGTCTTGCAGCGTTAGTCACTTAAATACGTAGACGAATGTATTCCCGAAATTTCATTACTCTACATAAATTTTTTTTAGTGTTGCGATGTTTTTTCCGTTAGTGTATTTACAGTGTATTTGACGCCACTTCGGCGATATGCGCTTGTATGAAAATGAGATGAACTGAAGAGGAGAGCACAAACGCCCATTCCCTCTGCAAAAAAAGTCTCTGACCTACCCTAAGAGAGGCGGTGCTAACCCCTGATAAGGGAGTATGCATTTTATTCGGAAATCTTAGAGGGAAAAGAACGGGTTTTGAAGAGTGTTCAGTTAGCCTAATGTTCAAGACAACGGCTCGTAAAAAGCAGAAAATCTGGGTTCGGCTCTCGATCTGGCACAAACTCGTAGTTTTCACGACATATTCAATACACATAGCCTGATGCTCGTCCAGACACTTGATCCAATTTACTGTGCTTCAATTACTGGCCGTCGTTGAGAGTCAATGATACGTTTCTTTGTGCCTCCCAATGTGTTGAACGGACGGCAATACAGCAGTCGCCTAACGTAATGCACATTAATTTACTTCATTGTCATTATAATTGTCGCATAGAGATGATTCAGTTCTATAAATGACGTGTAAATCAGTTTATACAAATTTATAGGCGAAAATGCGCCACGGTGGTAAGAAATGTGTAATTCTGATCTTCCCGGAGCTTCACAACTTCTGAGGTTATCGATATGGCTATGCAAGAAACTATCATCTGTGCTGGATTTTGAGCAAAGCGGTCACTGAAGCACGTGACTTATCGGAGGAAGTTGCAGTGGGCTTTGATGTTGTTGTTGTGGTCTTCCGTTTGAAGACTGGTTTGATGCAGTTCTCTACGCTGATTTGTCCTATGCGGGCCTCTTCATCTCTACAACCTACATCAGTTGGAATTTGTTTATTCTTGTGAAGCCATAGTCTCCATTAAAAACCACCCACTTGCCCACCAC
This sequence comes from Schistocerca piceifrons, assembly GCF_021461385.2. NCBI lineage: Eukaryota > Metazoa > Arthropoda > Insecta > Orthoptera > Acrididae > Schistocerca > Schistocerca piceifrons. Next base: position 390,060,677 of record NC_060139.1, on the reverse strand, counting down.
TACACACTTTCCTCCATTATCAGACTGACGATTCCTTAATGCCTGAGGATGTCTCCTATCATTAGATCCCTTCTTTTAGCCAAGTTGTTCCATAAATTTCTGTTCTTCTCTATGTGATTTAGTACCTGCTCATTAGTTGTCCTATCTGTCAAGCTACTCTTCAATATTATTCCGTAGGACCACATTTCAAAAGCTTCTATTCTCTTCTTGTCTGACCTATTTATCGACCACTTTTCACTTCTGTACAAGGCTACGCTCTATGCCGATAAGCCGGCCGAAGTGGCCGTGCGGTTAAAGGCGCTGCAGTCTGGAACCGCAAGACCGCTACGGTCGCAGGTTCGAATCCTACCTCGGGCATGGATGTTTGTGATGTCCTTAGGTTAGTTAGGTTTAACTAGTTCTAAGTTCTAGGGGACTAATGACCTCAGCAGTTGAGTCCCATAGTGCTCAGAGCCATTTGAACCATTTCTAGGCGGATACCTTCAGAACAGACTCCGAAACACTTAAATTTATAGTCAGTGTTAGGAATGTCTTGTTTCTCAAAAAATTCTTTTCTTGCTATTGCCAGTTTGCATTTTATATCCTATGTAATTCAGTCATCGTTATTTTGCTGTCCAAATAGCAAAACTGTTGTAGTTTCTAATCTAATTACCTCAGCGTCGTCTGATTTCATTCGACTACACTTCATTATCTTTATTTCCTTTTGTTGATACATTGTAACGTCTTTCCAACACGCTATCCTTTTCGCTCAACTGCTCTTCGCAGTTCTGTGCCGTCTCTGACAGAATTACAAAGTCATCGGTAAATAAAAAAAGTTTTAATTTCTTCTCTCTCAACTTTGATTTCCTTCCCAAATTTCTCATTGGTTTCCTTCAGAGCATGCTCAATAAACAGTCTGAACGACATCAAGGCTAGGAGGCTACAAGCCTGTCTCTCTCTCTCCATTCTCAACTCCTCCCTAACTTTTATGTCCGATTGTTGCGACTGCAGTCTGGCTTCTTAACATGTCACAGACGGCCTTTCGTTCTTTGAATTTTATCCCTGCTACCATCCGAATTTCAAAGAATTTATTCCAATTGACATTATCAAAAACTTTAGCCACCCTACATATCAGCCTACACAGCGAAAAAAATTAATTAAACACGATCATTTGCAGCACCGGTCGGTACTATCACAGAACAGGTTGACCTGTGCTCTTATAAAGCAGTACCAGGTGAGCTTACTCTGATGTCGGACGATAGCGCGCCTTTGCAGGGCCGCGTCACGGCCGGCTGCGCCAGTGCTGGAGACACGCGTCAGGCGCCATCGGACACGGCCTCCCGCGAAGGCCTCGCCGCGCGCTCCATCCTGCCCGCTTTCCACATTGGCCTCACTCGGCCCGCAGCCTCGCTTACGTCGCGAGTGCACCCATCTGTCACGTATCCTCTTCCGCTATACCACTGGTCGTTAGGTGTAGAAGCAAGTGCGCACGAAAATACGTTTCAGATTGGTGCAGTACAGGAAACCTTGGAACAGAGGAAGCATAACCAAAAAATTGGACGATGAAGTATGAAAAGCTGTTGACGGTGTAGAAGTGTACCGTCCAGTCGTATTAATGTGACAACCTGTCAGAAGCCTAAATAACCACCTTTTGCAGTGCAAACCGCTGCGCGACATACACAAAGAGAGTCATGAGGTTCTGGAAGGTACCGACGGTGATGAGGAGTCATGCCGACTCCAGTGGCGTCACCAGCTTCACTAGATTTCTCTGTTGAGGATCCATGGCGCGAACATATTCTCGATTGGATTTAAATCCGGGGACTTCAGTGGCCAGGAGAGTACGGTAAACTCATCCTGGCCCGCACCAATAGCTAAGTGGTCAGCGCGACGGGATGCTGTGCAAAGGGGCCCATGTTCGATTCCCGGCTGGGTCGGAAATATTCTCCGCTCAGGGACTGGGTGTTGTGCTGTCCTCCTCCTCATCATCATCATCATCATCATCATCTCATCCCCATCGCCGCGCAAGTCGCCGAAGTGGCGTCAACTCAAAAGACTTGCACCAGGTGACCAGTCTTCCTGACAGGAGGCCCAGCCGAATGACATTTGACTCTGGTGCTCTTAGAATCACGCAGTTACAGTACGCTGCAAGCCATGTGGCACGTTGCTTTATCCTCCTGTTAGATACCATCGTGCTGAGGAAAAACAAACTGCATTTAGGGATGGGCATGGTCCCCATGGATAGATGCATACTTGTGTTGATCCATTGTGCCTTCCACAATGACAAGATCACCCAGGGAATGACATGAAAACGTTCCCCAGATCATAACGCATGCAGAATGTTTTCTTTCATTCGCTTCACGCCGTACACGCCGACGGCCATCTGTTCGATGGAGCATGAAACGTGATTCATCTGAAAAGGCCACCTGTCACCCCTCACTGGACGCCCACTTGGGATACTGGCTTGCTTGCGGTATTGGCGTGCAAATTCCCGTTTTCGTCGCCGATGAACACCAATCAGCATATCTGCATAAAGCAGGCGCCTGCTACCGAGCGAGATGGCACAGTGGCTAGCACACTGGACTCGCATTCTGGAAGACGCCGGTTCAAACCAGCGTCAGGCCATCCTGATTTAACTCTTCAGGCTTTCCCGGCGATCTAATGACATCTTGGGTTGTCGGGTGTTCTGCCGGATATCAGCGTCGTACTTGCACGATATTTCGGTCACGTAGCTCGTGACCTTCATCAGGTGCGACCGCTGGTGAGCGGGCGCGGACCGCAGGGGGAACGCTTGGTACCCCAGACCGTAGATGAAACCCCCAGGAGCGGGTTTGGTGGGCGCGGACCGCAGAGGGAACACCTAGAACCGCAGCGCACGGAAAACGGAGCAGCAACGCTCCAACAGGTCGCAGGGAATGGGCGCGGACCACAGAGGAAGCGCCTGCAGCCGTTGGTGGAGGGGGAAGGCCATAGGCATAAATACTGGACCAGGTCCACTCGTGGAGCAGTCTCAGGTCGCACCTGATGAAGGGCACGAGCTACGTGACCGAAATATCGTGCAAGTACGACGCTGATATCCGGCAGAACACCCGACAACCCAAGATGTCATCCTGATTTAGTTTTTCCGTGATCTCCCTAAATCGTTTCAGGCAAATGCCGGAACGGTTCCTTTGAAAGACACGGCCGACTTACTTCCCCCTCCTTCCCAAATCCGATGGGACCAAAGACCTCATTTCCCCAGATCAGCCAACCAACCAACCAGGCGCCTGCTGTGGAGGCCGATATGCAGCAACGTTCGCTGAACAGGCGTTGAGGAGACACTGTTGATAGTCCTTTGGTTCATCTACATCTACATTTATACTCCCCAAGCCACCCAACGGTGTGTGGCGGAGGGCACTTTACGTGCCACTGTCAATACCTCCCTTTTCTGTTCCAGTTGCGTATGGTTCGTGGGAAGAACGACTGCCGGAAAGCCTCCGTGCGCGCTCGAATCTCTCTAATTTTACATTCGTGATCTCCTCGGGAGGTATAAGTAGGGGGAAGCAATATATTCGATACCTCATCCAGAAACGTACCCTCTCGAAACCTGGACAGCATCTGGGTAGTCAGTAGCTCAGCAGTTGTACGTCTATTCGCGCGTACACATTTCCACAGCCGTCTTTCACTCCTGTCATCTATGGTCCGTGGTGCCCCGTAGTCGCCTCGGCGCCGGTTCTGAATAGCGCCATTTTACCATTCATGGTATACTTCAACCGAAAAAGTTTACATACTTAGCCACTTCGAAAACGTTTTCCACCCTTGGCCCAAAATCTAGTGATCGTGCCCTTCTCGACGTCAGATAAATCATCCATGTCCATATTACAAAGACTGCACTGCTTTCGACATCCCCCTAACACACTTTGTATACCTTCCACTGCTATTGCTGCCACCTGCCGTCTGTGAGTGGTTGTTGCACATTGACGTCGAACATAGGCGGTGGTCACATTAATATAAAAGTGACGTTATAAGCAGCAAGGATAAGGCATGTGTAAGGCCCAAGCGACCCAAGTCGCCGCTTCGGGCGTCAAGGAGAAGGAGGCGTCACAGCCATAAGATTTCTGTACAGGACGTACCACAATTTGTAGTAGCGGCCGCTTGGGGCGCCAAACTGAGAGGGTCGCTCTCGTACGAGACTTGTATAGACTGCGTACCGTCACAGTTACTAGCGAAGGAAACCAGTGAATATGTACGGTGGTGAAGAGGAGGAGGGTGGAGGGAGTGGAGACTCCGAAAGGAAAATTGCTTGTGTGGAAAAATGTTCTCGAACCGGCCCTGAGCAAAGATCCCAAGTCTTCTGAGTGGATGGCATCCTGTATGTGTCTACATGCGCCACATAAACATTTCGAGGGGTTCAGCGACCTATTTACTTATTTATTTATTTACTTGTTTATTTATTTATGTATGCATGTATTTCACGTGGCAAGATCAAGATCTTCAGGCATTCTGTCTCATCGAATCAGAGATTCTTAATGAGACAACATTACAATATTTATAGTACATGAACAACATTTAACAATAATAATAATAATAATAATAATAATAGCTAATACATATAGCTGAATAAGTGTTAGTATTATTGATATTACACTAGACAATTTCCTCTTTATGTTCTTGTGAAATGTGCGTAATAATATCTAACAGAAATATAGTGGAAGTAAAAACGTATGTCATGATTGGCTGGGAGACACAGAAAGGCAGGTTTAGCCACCTGAATCGGAAAGGTATTTTCTGTCCTTCACATGGGTAGGGACCTTTTCATCGCAAAGTGTGAGCGTTATGTGTTGGTTAGTGCAACTGTTAAGTGTAGGAGACTGTAATGTGTGTGTGTGTAGTGTGATGCCATGTATGTGTTGGATGATGATGAGAGAAGGGAGAGGGTGAAACCCAGTGCCGGGACATAGCCTACTCCTCTCGAATAACACCAAAGGGGCCACCGAGCTTAACTTCCCCATCCAGCGGACGGATCACCATCTACAGTGTCGCATGCCCTCACTTCGTGAGACACTGCAGAGAGGTTTGGGACTGAACCCAGAACATTGGCGCAAAGACTGGTGATCAGGGACTTTACGTCAAGGCCCCTCCTGTCTCCACTTGCGTAAAGGCAAAGACAAACTGGTTCACTGCTGAACAGAAGGAAAACAGCTGTGATATGCCGAGAACGAAGCTACGCTGATAACAGAGTGATTTTGGATAATACGTAGGTTACGGAGTAATTTGTTCTAGAGTCGTATGGTCGAAATGGAGAAGGAAATGCGGAGAGGTATCTGACGTAGTGTTGCATTTATGGAAAACTGGCAGGTACACTCTTTGACATAAAACTTGACCGGCGGCCGGCCGCTTCAGAGGCTAAGTCCGCGCCGATCGCGACATGGGACAATAAAACTGGCCACCTCGCTATTTCTCTAAGTCCGGTAAGCTGCACAATCTGGCAACACTGTAGACTGCGGCACTTCCTGGAGGAAAACTTGTCCCATGATGGAGAAACTATAGGCTGATTGCACCTGTGGTCTAGTGGTAGCGTGCGTTGTTTCTGTTCATAATGTCAGTGGATCGAGAGCAGCTGGCATAAAATATTTTTATAGCCTCTTCTGCCTGAATACTGAACACGTGAATGTAATAGTAGCGCAGATTCAATCTATTTCGCTTTCTGACACACCGATATCAAAATTTTGTCCAGTAACCATTTTGCGGCAGATTTCCTGCAGACTGTCCTCCTCTGGACGCCGTAATCGGCAAAGCTCCGGGATCCACTTGCTGGCTACCGGCAGTGGCCGTGGCGACAGCTGCGGCGTTGCACTCCCCCGTTCTTTATCGAAAGCGCCTGCTACCGCTCATCGCTTCTGATGATTTAAAACGCTTTATTATTAAATGTTGCTCCACAGATAATTTCTACGATTTCCATTCACACTCAAAAGAACGGAGACAGACGCCGTGATTAGTAAACGGGTATTATATTACATTAATCGGTGAGAGCGGAGTGTGGCCCGAAATTAAGTTTATAGACTGGGACGAAATTAAACCACGTCATTACATTCGATCAATTAATAACTGCTTCATACCTCGTTTCTTTTCCTTTCAAAGTCAATTATTTGTGCAACTTTTAGCCAATATTCGGATGTTTTCGTCAAGCCAGAGTGAGCGTCTGTGGTGTAAAGTGTATTACAGTCTTGTTTCATTCCTTATGGTAAGTCTATGTGATAAATTGTGTGAATACCTTGCAACGCATGCTCTGTAGCAGTGCAGGAACACGGCACATTTGGTGTTCCATATATGGTTTCATGAACTATTTAACGTTGATCGGAAGTGATATATGACGAACAAAGCTCAAATTCGTATCGTTGACAGTCAATTTGAATCTTTTCAGGAACCATTTTACAGTGAAGCATCTTGGCATTCGGAAAGAAGCAGACATCCATGATATTAACATAATTTACTAAGTTGAAATTGCACGAAGATTGATGTGTAAAGGCATTGTTCAGATTTCGTATAAGGAATTTTTACTAGCAGTTTGCAACTCCATTAATTAAAATTGAAAAGTTGTACTCAGCAGCTTTCATCGAGATTGGAACTGCAATCTCATATAGCCCAAGCATCGCAGCACACAAGGGAACCATTTTTTTTTTTTTTCCCCACTGAGCTAACGACACACTGCCGGTAACAAGCCCACGATAGTCATTGCGATATTGCCTGAGCCTCAAAACGCAACCTTAAACCCACAAACAGGTGTTATGTATGTGAAGAACGCCGTTCTTGGAGTCCAGAAATTAAATACACTTTATAGGTGTCTCATCTTACAGTGAATTATATCGTATGAGTCTTCGATGTGGAAAACGAATGTCAAGTGAATTTAGCGAAGTAATGCCGGGCTACACCCGGAAGTAAATGCTCTATCACAGTGTTGACAAATACTTGCTACGACGGTGCCAATTCTCGCCTCTCTTACGAGGCAGCTCTTCAGCGAAATGCTTGCCGTGATTCTCCGATACGGTTCTTCAGAGGGGAGACGCGCGTGCACATTCGGTTTTCCTGCGGCGTTCTCCCCTGACAGTTTCTGACGTCGCCTTGTGGGCTATGTATACATTTGAGGCTTTCAATCATCATTAATCCAGAATGATACACGTTTCACCCTCCGGCGTGGAAGAAGGCTGTTGACGCTGACATATCATTTCAACGTTGGGAAAGCAAAACGGATGGTTCAGTGTTCCTCATTCAGCGTAAAGCATGTGAGATAATTTTCCGTAACGTTCGTAATCACCTCAAAATTCAATCGAAGTAAAAATACATCGGAAGCGTATTTGAACGGAATATAATGTAAGATATTAAACGCTTTGCTCCTCGATGTCGAATGTATCCACGTGCAATCTTTTGCAGCAACGTATAGAATGTCATGATTACCACGACAATGAAGAAATATGTTGGTAGGGATGGAAGCAAGAAGAGACTCAGTCAACAAATATTCGATTCCTCATGGCATTCATTTCATTTGACACGTAAGAAGAGGTAAAACGGGATATTACTTTCGTTAACGCGAAAGATATACCAAACATATGGATAACGAGAAAGTATGCGTCTTCATACGTTTCCTCCTTGAAATCTGTATGCTCTATTATATACTAAGTAGCTTGATTATTGTTTCCGTAATATTACGCTCTTGTTTGGCCCTTAAAGATGAACAGGTTCCAAATGCGTGTCTCTGCATGAAAGTAGTTGTTTGAACCCTTCCTGTATTGTTTGTGTTTTTTGCTTGGAATTCATGAAGCAGACCACTGTGCCTTCTCCCCTCGAGGGTTAGGTCTCAAAACTAAACCGTTTTTTATCCAATGGCATAATTTATTCAGACAACATCAGCACAAGGCTATCAAACAAAGTCATCCATTTACAGTTGCAACACTCTAACCAGCAGCTGACCGAAGGGTAATCCACGGTCATGGTCCGAAATTAGCAGCTCTCTGCTACTGTGGCAAAGTCCGTACTACATTTTCGATTCCGCAGCACCTGTTTATCTGGTAACGCTGTGTTAAAACAACAGGAATAGTTGCAGAGTTGTGCCAGCATATCTGTCCTCCATTGTCAACTTTATGTATCTCTTTTCTCCTGTAGCGTTGATCACGAGAAGTAGAAGTAAATGAGTGTATTCTGCATAACGTAACATTCAGTATTCCCTTCTTTCATAGCCACTCTTCATGTGCATCGATAGCAAATAGGGATGTGAAAACTCTTGCGAGTGAGAGAATGACAATAATAATCGTAACAAGAACAAGCAAATGATGAATGAAGTTTATTGCAATGCAGAACGAGAATGGCTGTGAAAATAAAAATCTATAAAAATAGGTTGATCATTGAGTTGGCACAATGCAATATCTTCTTAGCATTTTGTTACTGAATTTAGTTCTGGATGTTTGCAGAAAAAAAGGAAAAGTCGATACTTCTCGCTAGTGTAATATAATGTGAACCTTAGAACACGACTCAAGCAGGTCTCCAAGTAGCTACCAAGGCAGTGCTGCAGTCTGTTCCCTGACACTGCTCTGATGACGGTTAATGCAGATAGTTCCGATTATGAAATACAAAACGTATTGCAGGTTACTTGTTAGGATCGTAACATTAAATTTGCGATGTAGATGGCACATGAACGTGACGACTATCCAGATTACTTATCAATATAAAAAGACAATATTATTTGAATGGAGCAGGATTACTCAACATGAATTTTGAAATTGGGTTACTGACCGCACAGGTGCTAAACGTCGTCAAGAGTATACCAAGTCCCAATCGCACTAACAGTATGAAGCTCGCGGCTTGCACATTGCTATCTGCACCCTACTCCAGAGAGCCCTCGGAGGAGCTGCACTAAGTTGCCGATGTAATGGAAGACCTTCAAACCGATAACAGATCACATATTGAAAAATACAAGCGAATTCTCTTGCAGCTTAAGCTTATTGTAACTAATCTAAAATGATTGGAGAGCAACATTGTCCTATTCAAAAAAAGTAAAATGTTACACACTGTTGACGTCAAACGGACATTATATACGTCCCGTCTTGTGTCCTACTCATCTATAATATCCGGTGTACTATCAAAATGATTATATATAATGGATGCTAATGTAATGCATCGATACCAGATGGTGGGTTCACAACACTATTGATGCCAAAATAAAAAGCCGTTCGCAAAAGCGCAGTTGTACTTTTTCGTACGTTTTCACCTCCAGATCTACCACAGATAATGTATACTGACAAACTTAGTCATTGTCCCTGTAGTTTTTTCCCTCTTGTTTCAGACCAAGTTGATTAAAAAAAGTACAAATTCGTGACTCTTACAGATGCTTCGAATCTGTTCAGTAATTTTGTCAGTAATTTTGATGTGACTTAAGATCAGTTAGGTCTACGATCATGGCAACCTCTGCGAACTTGTTAGGACACACTTACATGTGACAGGTATCACCTGATTTAAAATTTACTGAAAGGAATTGATACATCGTTTGCAGCAAACCTGGAACAGCTTTCGGAGGCAACTACCATTTTATAAAGTCACTACAACTACGCTGCCAAGGAATTCCAGCATAAACACTCTCATTGCCACAATCGCGGCTGCAGTATATAACTGATAAACTCACAAAATGAAAGATGAGACAAGGGGTAGCTTCTGCATGAAATGACCTTGTATTCACAAAATATTCAGAATATTTCATAGAGAAGACAAGAAAACGTCAGGCGAATTTAGCAGAATAAATCTGTCCCACAGCTGCAAATCATTGTTATGCCTACAGGATTGCCAAGTGATGCCTACAACGTTGCAGTCAGGACCACGCTAACAGCAAGAAGAACGTGTTTTCGTAGCCTGAATATTTCATGATAGGATCCAGACATCCAATCTGTCGCGAGAGATTCTGCTCTCCAAATTTTTGGCCATGTGCCTACAATTTAGTAATAACCCTCTGATGGCTATTCCCATTGATGTGATTCGGATGACGAGAAAGCCCTGCTATGGGTTATCTATATGTTTACTGAAAGCAAGCGACATTACATAATAGCAGGAAGCCTGTCATATACTTTCAGATAATGTTTCCTGAACCTCAGACATATATCATTTTAGCATCCTTACCCCATCAAAAAGGATTTCTTGTTATTGCATTTGACATACAAGTTACAACTGAAGGCCTCAGGTGTCTTGCTTCCCACATAGCAAACAATGGTTACCACTCTCACTGTCGCATGTCATACCCTAATTCCTTCAGCATCATCTGGTTTAGTTTCGACTACAGTTCGTTATCCTTAGAAATATGTCCATATTTCAAAAAGTATAAGTATCATCTCTATGTAATGTTCACTGCGGGGTTACTCAAGAAGCTTTTCGAATAGAAGCGAAAATCGCTTAGCGGACGAGAACTTTACTTCGTGGTACACCTCAGAACGAAAGAAACAAAATAACAGGAAGAGCAGCAGGCTCTTCATACTGAGCGTGGGCACTGTCAACGCAGCGCCCTTAATTTGGCCATATTCCTCCGAATTTACTTCCCGATAACCCAAAGGCGCTGTCACTACAAAAATATCAGCATATTCACACAGGAATTACTATCCACATGTAATTGCTAGAATACCTTGCTACGTCAGGTATCAGGTATGTGTTATCAGACGCTCGATCTGAGCTGTTAATTTTTATTGAATCAACCTGCTGTGTTAAGGAAATTGATCAGAGTAACTGAATGAGTTTATTATTTTGGTATAATGTATGAAAACCCACTTTTCCCACTTATCGTATCCTAAATATACGTCGACTGGGTTGAGAGGACGGCCGGCGAGGCCGTGCGGTTCTAGGCGCTTCAGTCTGGAACCGCGTGACCGCTACGGTCGCAGGTTCGAATCCTGCCTCGGGCATGGATGTGTGTGATGTCCTTAGGTTAGTTAGGTGTAAGTAGTTCTAGGTTCTAGGGGACTGGTGACCTGAGAAGTTACGTCCCATAGTGCTCAGAGCCATTTGAACCATTTGTGAGTGCTCGGAACCATTAGTTTATAAGTAGGAATGTGTTGATTTACCATAATTTTTTAGTAATGGTCAATTTCAATTCATGATTTTGGTTAGTTTGTATCAAAATCTGATCTGGAAGTGCAGGAACATATTAACTCGTGGCTTCAACTAATCGAGCTGCTACGAGAAATTCATGGTAGAAAGTAATGTTCTTAATTTTGATCTGAAAAAATTAATTTTCAAAGAAGCCATTTGTAGCTTGCATGTGTTTCAATTTGTATTTTGACGGGTTTCTGAAATTCATGGATGAAGGAAAGGTTGCTAATTTAATATGAAAGAATAAGAAGTCACGTTTTGTGAAATGAGTCAGTAGAAATTTACGTGTGAAGCTGATTTTTAGAACAACAGGATTTGAAAGATACGTGGGAATCAGTGAGACCGGTTTCCTGAATTAAATAAAGGGGAACCAGCATAACAGTAATTCGTGTAGCCATGCTATGCAATCTATACACGAACTGTAAGTATTATGAAAAGTTCTGTGTGTGTATTTATGTATCTTTTGGAAGGGAGGTTTTGGATGGTATATTATTTAATGGTCTCGAGATATTATTAGGAAATCAGTCTAAGTAACTTGTGGAGGTTTTTTTTCAGTTGGAATAACGTGCCGCGCACGAATATGAGCGGAACGTAAATTTCAGAATCGCGACCGCGCGAACTTTCCAACCACGCGAGACTTAGTTAACATCGAGGCACATCGATAAGTGAGAGGTGTTTTTGGGATGAGACAGTGATTGAAGAAGTTACAGAATTTTTCTAGAACTAGTACGCGTTGAGATACGATCATTGCTTTGTCCAATGGTAATAAGAGTGATAGTGTGTGGCTGTGACATTATGAATCAAGCATTGTGGGCTATCCTTCGTTCCTTCCCGTAGGTGAGACAATGGTTATCTTCGTAAGAAACCATAGGAAGTAGAAATATCTTTATATGAGCTGTTACAAGATCATCTGTTAGGGAATTTAATCCTGTATGTTACTGGTAATACCGTTATTATGTTTTGAGAGATGAAAGTAAGACAGAATGAAACGAAATAGATTGTAGAACGGAGGAGGAGTTGTTATGCAGGTCCAGTTACGATTCCGGTTACTTACGCTTTTTCTTTAAACACCGTCAGGTGATTAACAGTGTACCAAATTTGGGGTTAATACTACAAAATGAAACATTTATCCGTTGTGCATACATTTGTTTATTTATTTCCTTGAGTAAAGAATTTAATTAGTAGTTGCTATGTGGAAGAATCACGCAGTGACACATTTAATGAGAATACACAGGGACCATTTAGCTTTAGTAGGTTTCCGGAACACTTTAGGACCACGCAACTGGTTTGACCTTTATTTTTCTTTCAGTACCCTACCCATCCTCCCTCGTTTTCTATAATTGCTCGAAGGCGTCTGGGAAGTGATAAGGCTAAATTCCTCGAGAGGTTGAGATGATCGTTGATCTCCCACCATGTATTCTCTATATTTTCCCACAGAGTTTCCGAATTCCTTGACCCAGGTGGTAACGACCTCGTAACCTCCGCCCACATATTTTCAATGGGGTTGAGGTCTGGTGATTTTGGCACGAAAGGAAGAAGTTTTATTCTCTGCTGATCTTGGAACCAGTTCTGGACTGCTAGGCTATTATGAATCGGGCTATGATCCTGTAAAGAAATGATCATCCATTAATTTCGAAATTCAGTACTTCTAATACTATGAATACTTAATTTCCATACTGTGAAAAAATTCGACAACTGCAATGGCTGTGTAGTCTAAGCTACAGGTCTATAAATCATTCGGAGGATTCCACAGTCCAAAATACTTTGCTGATAGCTGTTGACAAAAACCTATGCTGACAAGGGGAGGGTGCTGTGACGGAGATCAGCATACAGAGCGAATGGTAATACAGTTTAAGGCGCCAGTTATAACACACAGGTAGGCCTTCTTTCGGAATATGGTTCAAATGGCTCTGAGCACTATGGGACTTAATATCTGAGGTCATCAGTCCCCTAGAACTTAGAACTACTTAAACCTAACGAACCTAAGGACACCACACACATCCATGCCCGAGGCAGGATTCGAACCTGCGACCGTAGCAGTCGCGCGGTTCCAGACTGAAGCGCCTAGAACCGCGAGACCACTCCTATGCTTTGGTAATGATGAGGTCGAGTGTAGGTTGTTCAATACAGTGCAGCAGTCTGTTGAACTGTTAGACTCGTTGCATGGTTGTAAAGCTAATCTGCTTCGCTTATTCAAAACGATTGATTGCCTTCACTATAGAATTCTTTCTTCTGTACATCCACTGTCAAAGATATATAGAAGAAAAAAATCTGTTTTATAGTGAGATATTCTCTACGGACTTTACACGTGCTCGTTCGCTCAATGTGTTGCATTTACGGAAGGCGGCCGTGGCCGCTGACGTCACCTGTTCACACCTCGTGCCAACGCGGCCCCGCGCTCGGAGTAAACGCCTGCAGTTGAGGTAAATGGCTGATTTCAGGAATGTTAATAAAATAATCTTCCCTTCATATTAGTGAGAACTAAATATCACTACGAGTACGTATCTTTATGTAATGCTCATTGCTCAAGAACAATTCGTGTATGCAACGTTGCTGTTATGACTAAGATCAAGAAATCTGCAAATCGTAACCCAATTCATATATTTGCATGCACCTACGGAATATTAAACATGAAAACAATTTGTTTCTTTGTCATATAATTTTTAATCAAGGCAATGCGGGCAGTTGCCAGCTGATATCAAAACTGAATGTAAAGGATGAATCATGAAAAAGATATACAAGAAACAAATCTCGAACCCATGAACAACTGTGTACTATCCTGGAAACGTGCTGATCCGGCTATCACACAATTTCAAAGGATGAGAAAACCATCCTGTCCACTTTTCGGGGACGATATTTCCTGACAGAAAGCACACTAGGGTGAGCGGCTTTAGGTTGAGACACAAGGAACCTCAAACTACGTCACCAGTACGTTCACTCTCCGATTCCTAGCCCCGTCACCACGCACTTCCAATGTCAAAGTGGCTGGCAGAAACCAGCGCGAACGACCTGGGATTTGGTGATACAGGCCTCGTCTCTCCTGTTTGACAGATGTGTTATCATTCACCCATGCCAGGAGGTGAGGAAATGCACTTACGAAGACGTTGAACACATTTTAATTTTACATGTGGACTTTACTGCGCAGTTATATTCTAAGTTACGAGAAGTGACCTGGAGAAAAAGAGTGTATACCTTGGGGGAAATGTTATAGATCATGACTGTAATGTTAGTAAAGTACTGTAAAGTATATTTTATCTCATGCTTAACTTTAAGAGAAAAATCAGTCAAGGCAGTCAACAGTGAAAAGTACAGCATACCTCCAAGAAACGTACGAATATCGTACTATTTTAATAAAAGGAAATATAGATCGGTTTATTGGGGCAGGCCAATTCGGGAACAAAGTAATAACAACCAAATCAGTTACAGGTTCGTATGTGCTGCTAGTTAAAAGAGAAGAAATGAACCGATAAAGAAATAATGCCTTCATTGATTTAGGAATGGTTCGAAATGGAAGGTATAATTTTACTATTATAAAAAACTGGCCTGGATTGAGTTGATTAGCTCAATAATCAATACAAATGGAATAAAATGGGAATATGACGTCTGGAAATGAGTAAGCGAGGACGTCCTTTGTCTACATATCTGCTTCGAATATAGGGTATTAAAAACAAAAAATCCATATTTCGAGAGCTGATAGGATGGACAGAAATAAGACAAACATATTCAGTAAACAAGAGCAATGAGTCTGAAATGATTATCTTAAGAGCAATGAGCACTTCCTCACCTTTACCACTGTGAAAAACATCTGTCTTTCTACTTAAAACACTTTTCTTGTACAGAAGAAGTGCGTGTAGCTCTTACGATATGCAGTTTGTCTTGTTTTAGTCCATACTACCGACTCGCAAAGTATGGAAAACCACTTTCCTTAACACCGTGTATATATATTACAGAAGCAATACAAACAACGGAACAGTTAACATTAAAAGTTAAATTCAATTGTGAAAAGATACGCTGCATCACATTTGTTAACAATTTCCTAATCATTCCAGATTTAGAAACAAAATGAACAACATTTTGCAGGTATTACCCGAAAATCGAGAAGATAACAACACTGGAATGTAAGAACAACCACCAATGGTAATGGCAATGAGAAAAAGTAATAAACATAGGAACACAGCAATAAAAACTGATGGCATTAAAAGTATAGCACTTCAGCCACGCCAGGACCAGAATGAGAGAGAAATAGATGCTTAACAAAAGTAAAGCGAATAAAAGTGCTAGCATACCATTTATGTTTACGAATAATATTCTTTCAAGTAAACATACAAGTGATAGAAACATAGAAACACACTGCAAAATGGACGATGTGGAGTACTCTTTTCTTTGGAAGTGAAAGACTGAATCTGAAAAAATAAAGTATAATCCGCCTACAGGTAACAGGATACTGAATGTTGTGGAAAATGACCAAAACAAGGTAGACGGAGATAGAAACGAATCGCAGAGTCGTGTAAGAAGTAACTGTGGAGAGAAGCCTAAGAAGAGAAAAGGTAAGTAGGAAAATTTATGTATATCAGTTTTTTATACACGGCGTCTTCCTTACACATACAATTATCGAACGAGGCACTAAGAAAGAGACTAAGATGATGCCCGGGAAAGCTATATTTCACGGCCATCAATATCAAAGCAAGGTGGAGATATCAAAATTATACGTCGGACAAAGTAGATTAGTCGCTTCGATAAGAAGTAGAGCCTATCAAAGTAATGAATAAATCGTAGGAGAAACCGGAAATACTCTTAATTGTTCCACACGTCCACTGTTCACACCTGCAGAAGATATATTTCACCGTCTGGGTACAGCATTTCAGCACTCGGCTTCATAATGGCATTCAGTATGTTAATGTAGGCCTCTCCGTTGAGAATTCCTTCTATTCTCCAGAGAGGACCTGCCCCATGAGCCGAAATATAGCCCCATACAGCTACAGAGAACCGTCCACTTCTTTGTCTTTCGTTAATACACATTGGCTGGAAGCGTTGTCCTCGTGGGCGGTATACCTAACGCAAAAAACACTTGCGTGTTAATGCAAATATTCACAAATTCAGGGGTTACAATTACTTATCAGATGAGGGATGAACTACTAAAATCATGATATAGGGAACTGTTTATATTTATTATTTTGTGCTTACTACAAATGTAATGTCACTAACAGCATAAACTAATAACTTTATAGTGAAAATTTCGTGTCTCACCTGAACAGGGGCGTCGCTACAGGAAGAAAATATTTTTTCATCCGAAAAGATGACTCTGCTCCAGTCAAAGTCGATATGTTGTGCGCCAAAAGCCATGCGGTCAATCCTCTGATAGTCGGTCAATGACTGCTTTACAGCAGCTCTCCGACAATATAATTCGGCGTCTTTCAGTCTCCTCGCAACAGTCTTTCCGCTGCCGGGAAACTGAGATAGCAACTGAGGAATGGATTAGCACGTATATTCTCCAAAACACGATGATCATCTGCTGCAGTAGACACACGGCGTCGGCCACTTCCTCTTTTCCGCCCTATATAGCCCCTTTCCTGGTAGTCTTTCCACCAGCGTCTAGCTGTTCTTGCCGGTACTCCACACTTTTCTCCAGCTTCTGATGCCGAGTAGTTGCCATGCTCAATCAGTGCAACCACGCGCACCCTACTCTCTCGATTCCACTGCGACTGCATTGCGACTGTCGCCCTTGTGACGTTACCATGCGTTTTATAGAGAGAACCATTTACAATTCAGTGGAGAAACAACGACTGACAAAATAAAAGAATATCTTTTTTCAGTTATCTGACACACAAAAATATAAACTTCGTTAAAATGCTTTGTCGTTTCTTTCTTAACAGTGATTCTTGACAATCATTAGGCAAAATATTAAACGATGCTGTTGTTCATTTAAGTCAGCCCACAAATAAGCAATGAAAGATAAATTAAGGTTTCTGTCCCACTTATAATATCCATGTAATCTATTTGACTTATTACTTGAGTAACATGTTGAAAAAACACTGCGCCCTCTTGACACTGCCACTCGCAGCATGTGACGTCATGAGCAGTGGGCCCAGACACGTGGTGTTTGTGTTGACGAAACAGGAACGCTGCTGCAGCCACCGTGGTGTGAAAATAGCAGTCGGTCTTGACCATGATCACATCACTCGACTACCCAGAAACTGACTCCCATTCTCAAATCCAACGAAACTAGTGAAATCTGCGTTACGCGACTTTTCATCATGACAAAAACACCCTTCCCATACGCTACCAGACTCGAAAGCATTCAGTAAATGAATTTTTCGAAATGTATATAAATCACTTCTGTATCTTGTGACGTAAAACATGGGCATTGATACTGCCCACAGTGCTGCTGCCAGCAGGCCCTTCTTCAGAAGTGGTCTTTTGTATTTTCGAATCGCTGCTCAATTTGATGCTCTAAAGCAAGCCAGAGCTTTATGGGTGTCTAACTTACGGTGTGACTAACACACGATATAACGCTTTAGGAATTATCTGAGGCCGGAAACAATGAAAAAATGTGCGTCATCAAGGAATGGGCTGAAATTAAAATCAGTGATGGTCGCAAACGAAACGTTACCTAACGTGACCAGGTATTCTATCAATTACACGTCGGAAGGAGCTCCCATATGAGTACACTGATGCTTTTGTATCAAGATCACATTTTGTTCTATCAGGAACTAAATTCGATTGAAACTGGTCCAACTTCACGGCACTACATCAAACCCTCCGGACGCTCGCTATGGTCAACTTGCTCCTCTTAATATTATTTTGTTTCACTCGGTCTGGAGTGTGCTGCAAATTGAAAGGCTCGTTCAGCGGTTCTGAGCACTTTTATAAGCACAATTTTTTGATTGCATCACGGTAAACATTGCATGTAGATGTTATTTCTCTTTCCTTGATGTATAGCCTTTAATAAAAGGGTAATGAGGAGCAGTAAAATTACGTAAGGCTATGCAGAATGTATTAGGTCAGGAAATGAGACGGTGGTAGTCGTAGGCGTGGTTTCCCATGTGGGCAGCAAAATAACTGCTGCGCAGAAGTAAGAAGGATATGAAATGTTGTCTGGAAATAGAAACAATAGCTTTATTGAAAAATAAAATCTGCTACATCCAAAAATGAATTCAAATATCAAGGCGTATACTCCGAAAGTATTTCTCTCCGTTTCTGCTGTTATTTGATGATGTAGGTAAGCACGAACAGTGGTAATACATGGGCTTTAACCATGATACGAGTCACAGACGTGGGAATATTACTCAAAGGGTTAACAATTAGGTTTTCTGCTCTTTTTAGACATGTAGGCATACCGCCATACCTGTCATTCGGACTGCAATGCATCCGCATCCGTTCGTGAAGAATTCCTGCTAAGGAAACGGAATCTTCTTGCCACTAACGTAGTCAAGGACTCACAACGTCGTACACCTTTGTTGGCAACTGTGTTAGTATGAGAATAATTTGCGGTTGTGGGGCTACATTGTATCTGCTACATCCATTTAATATTTTCTTGTCATCTCGATCAAATATTGTCAATAATTATCACAGAAGGAGTGGTTTTGAGTTAGGAAACGTATTTCAGTTCAAAATGGTCGCTTCATGCGAAATGTGGTCGTACTCTTCATGTTTCACATTGGGAGCTGTATACGTCAGCTACGATTATGGTAAGGGCAGTATTTACTACTGTGCGAACAAGGCACTGCTGCAGTAAAGTGCTCAAATTGTATAACCATAGCTGCTTTTTTTTTCATTAGTTCCAGTTGTTCTGCAGAAGCTTGATCTTATCAATTCCTTCCGCTAGTGCTCTTTTTTAAGTTCTAATGAGTAAAGGACCAAACTGCTAGGGTCAACAGTCCCTAGACGTAGAAACTACTTACACTAACTTTAACTTATTCGAAGGACAACACACACATTCATGCCCGGGGGAGAACCCGAACCTCCGGCAGAAGCGGCCGTGAAATCTGTGACACGTCGCACTCGACCGCGCGGCCACACCGCGCGGCAACTACTATTCTAAAGGTCAAAACTGAGAGACTATTCTTAGCCCTCCGTATCGTATGTGTTTCGAAAACCTCTCAGGATTTGCGACAGTAGTATTCTTCGCGAATGCCAGTCTACAACAACAACCAAACAAGCCTAAGTCCCTGAAGAGACTAGAATTATCTGTCAGGGACCCGAATTTGTGTTGTTTACATCATCTCGGTGTCAAACAAGACGGTAACAGTCACTGAAGCAATACACAAGGTTATTATTGATGTGCCCGCAGCTCGTGGTCGTGCGGTAGCGTTCTCGCTACCCGCGCCCGGGTTCCCGGGTTCGATTCCCGGCGGGGTCAGGGATTTTCTCTGCCTCGTGATGGCTGGGTGTTGTGTGATGTCCTTAGGTTAGTTAGGTTTAAGTAGTTCTAAGTTCTAGGGGACTGATGACCTTAGAAGTTAAGTCCCATAGTGCTCAGAGCCATTTGAACCATTTGAACTATTTAACACAAAATGACATTAAAAATTTAAGTTATTCACAAGCAGCTAGTTGAGAATATGTATTAACATTAAATGACACGACGAACCGTCTTGTTCTGCATTTGGATTCAAACCCAGCTCATGCAGACTAAGCAAAGATTTCGTGACTGACGGACACTAACAGTCATTCCTGATTAGGCATACAGAGAGTGATATACCTCGATTTTAGACAGTATCAGTTAGCAAATATCAACTTTAAATTGCATAACGCAAACATTTTTAACAGACGCGAATTCCTACCCAGCATCTATTGTCCCTGTTAACGAACGACGAGAGATGTTAAATATTGCTTCTTCACAAGTAACTTACTTGAAATGCCGTGAGGTAAAGCTGTGTGTTGGACACGGATTCGAACCCGGAACCTAATCGGATTGCTATCGAAGCAAAGTCAAATGTGACATATCGGAATTTTGCGGCAGTAGCTAGATGTTTTAACTGAAATGACGAGACGAAACATTAATTTTTTCCTTCCCAGGACTCCAACCCGGCACCTATCGCTGTTATATTCTAGAGAAAACGAACGTTAAATATGGGTTTGTTGCACCAGCAGTGACATGTGAGCATGTTTGAATTGAAATAATATGACGAAGAGTTCAGCGCTCACTGGGAATAGAGCCCCACACATATCGTTGTTGACTACACACAAAGAGAAGTCAGCTACCGAATTGTTCTCCACCAGCTGCTCAGAATAGCATCTTGAACGTACAGTCATCTCGCAAATAGTTCTGTGTCTCACTGGGAGTTAAAAACGTCAGATATCGTTAGTGTTGACAGCGAATGAAAATACATTAAAAATCAAAATTATTATCCACCAGCAGATAGGTGTTCTCATGATACAGCTTGATAATACATAATTAAATCTTTAGTGCCGGCCAGGATTCGATCCCATTCACACGTAATATGTGAAGGTGTTGAGGAATCTGCAGTTTTGGACAAACAACAAATTGTAGCCGAGCTGTATTGCCACGAAGGGATCAAATTCCGCGTTAAGGGCGGTCTGAGTTGCATTCCCAGTTCAGAACCAATTTTATCGACATACAGAAGCTCAAATAAAAGATGGAATAAGTGTCCTGTGACCATACATAGCGTTTGTGTCGTCACTTGAAATAAATAACTAGTATAAGAAAGGTTACTGGTGATAGAGTTTCTACATGTCGCCACTCCAGACTTTATTGTGGTTCAACCTACCGTCTACTTGGTAAAGAAGGAATATTATCTTTAATGTGAATTTTCAGACCACGCAGCCATTATATCTCCTTCACTTGGTGTAGCCAGGAGAGAATGGAATCTGTCTCTCCCTATCTAAAATCATTGACAGAAGTGGGAATCGAACCCAGACCATAGGTATAACAACCTACCATCCGTCCAACAGACCACGAAATCCCCTTCTCTGCGAGTCATTTTTCTATCGTAACGCAGTTGCGCCACACTGGATGAGAATTCTGACACACAGGCTCCCTGTAGTAATTTGCAGCATGTTCAGTAAATTCATTTACCTGGTTGACCGAATCACCATGAACTAGCTGCCTCGGCTACCCAGTGCATACATTCGACTATTTTGTAATCACAGAAATAAAATCACGTAACTGCCACCTACACACAACTGCCAACAGTGTAGGATGCAGAAGTTTAAATAGGAAGTGTTCCTTTCCACTTGAGCTATTCTATTGCGCTATCTGTTACTAGAAAACGTCGCTCAGACCAAAAGAAAAGCTGTAACTGTTTGTCTCTCAGAAGTCAAGACCTGGCCATATGCATAATCTCACAGTGCTGTGGAATCCAAAAGTTCTGGAGGAATAGTTGCCGAGCTCTGGAGCTGTTGTAGCTACGTGTCAGCTTGTAGCATAGATAAGATGTCGCGAGTTCGAATACATTCAGTGCCACATTTAATAAAACGCAATTCTGCTCTCTGCTGAAGTTATCAATCTAATGGAACTTTGAACTTAATTCCCTTCACTTCTCAACCCAAAGTAGTCGCATGTGGACATTGTGCAGCATGTGACATTTTGTTCTGTTCAGGTTTAATAGACAGCAGGCAGCAGATGCATCTCGAAGATGTGTAGGGAGAGCGCATCGTGCCATAATATGTCAGAAAAGTATTTTCTACATTAGCTGTCGTGTGGTAGTGATATTTTATTCTTCTTCAAACTTAGACAGCTTTAACTCAGAACAAGTTTTCTACATGCATGTAATCAATAAACTGCATGTGCATTGTCAGACTGTCATAGGTAACATCAGAGAATTCGCATATATCGTTGATGATTAATTTCTCTCTCATGTTTACTATTGTTTTAACAACACTAAAGGAAACCTTACGAAAATTGTGCACTGTATTATAAGAAATGAAATAAAACTAACCATGATAACCTTACGACGAAAGTATCTGTACACAAGCATGCCTCTATCGACACGAATTAGTAAAATACTACTCACTTAGATTTTGATTGGGTCTGTGTTTAATTGGTATGCTGTGTCATACTCAAGAGGTATGCAAATGTGGCATTTCATAAATATAGTTACGTATTCCTAGAAACCCAAAATTCGCTTGTCAGCAGCGGAAAGAGGCGTTACCTGTTGTGCAGCATTGTAAGTTTTTCAACATTGCACTATGAGCTGAAAGCATTTTCTTGCGATTTCCTTATTGATGTTTGATCTGACTGCTTGTAGCTCTTTCACAGAAGGGATAAAAACGTTACAGTCAGTGAGACTGGAACTGCGAACCGTAACAGACGCTGTTTCACACGTCAGCACGTTACCACAGAGCTGGCGAGGAGGTACGGGTCTCAGCTTCCAATTTCGAAGGC